>NW_007579395.1:64723-80879 GCF_000690725.1 Stegastes partitus | reverse complement strand
GACTTTTAGACGAACTTGGGCTGAGAATAGTTTTTGAGATTTCAATTTGTGAATTAAAATCTGAGAGTTCTCGTCTAAGAATATGCAAGACGGTTGATTTATGAATTTATTCTCAGAAACTTATTTTTGGTTTTTCCTCATCATCTTAGAGAATTTTTAAATTTGCAGTTTTTGCACATTTTGTACAGTTAATTTTATTATTTTTTTTAATATTATTTTTTTGGCCCTTTCTTGTTGTGATTTGGAGTGTTCCCTTTTGCTGCCGTATCACAATAACTTCCCAGGTCTGGAATAAATAAAGTATTTCTATTTCTATTCTATTCTATTCTATTCTAGTAATCTTCTTGTAAATTTGTGGCACGAATTTATAATGTAATGTTAAAATACGAACATTTTTCTTAGCAGTTTATGAGAATATTGAATTTTATAATCTTAGTGAATATGCAGATTTTGTTTATATTAATTTGTGAAGTTAATCTCAGTGTTTCAGTTTGTTTTCTCTCATAAATTTATCTCTTAATGTGATAATGATTTTAAACTTTTTGAAAAAAAAAAAAAAGTATGGAAACAACTTTAATATCTGAGCAGTGAAGCTCCAGCAGAATGCAGAGTCACCGTGGTTCACAGATGTTGGTAACATCTGCAGGAAACATGCTGCACAGATTAATTACACTTTTTTTCTCCCAATTCTTGAGAAATAAATAATCGGAAAATTTCACATTTTTTCATTTTCTTTCTTTCTTTCTTTCTCTCTTTTTTTATTTTTTTTTTTAAATTTAAGGCATTACAACTTTGTCATTTCATATTAAAAAAATAAAGAGAGTTTTTGCTTCTTCTGTTCCTGGTTGTTCTGTTTCCACAGACTTTTTAGTCAAAACTTATAAAAATGTGACAGAAGTGGAAAAAAGCTCCAAACAACAGAAACACCTTCAGAGCTCAGAGGGTAAAATGTGAAGCTCCTCCTCCTCCCTGTAACCGTCCGGTCTGCGTCTCACTGCTGCTCTGACTCTATTTAACGTAGAACGAATGAAGCCGACCTCACAGAACACCGAACACGTCCTCTGCACTCGTGTTTGGTCGTACGAGAGCTTTTCAAGAGCTCTTTGGAAATCTAAACATGCAGGTGAAGCGTGGAGGTGCAGCATCAGTAAACAGAGCGGTCGGTCCGCCGCAAACATTTCAAATACGCATAAATCAGCTGAAGGAAGTCTCTGTACGAAACCAAGCAGAGTTACACAAGTCTGGGTAAAAGGGGGGAAAAAAATCTGCATCAGTTTCCGAGATACTGGATTTACAAGCAACAACATCGCATCATGAATGTTCACCTGAGGTTTAGGGAGGTGAGCGACTGCAGGCCGATGACGCTGTCCGGGATGGTCCTGATGCAGTTGTGATACAGGTTTAGTGTCTCCAAGGCAACCAGGTGGCAGACCTCCGAGGGGACGTCGGTCAGCCGGTTCTTCGACAGATCTGCAGCGAGGAAACAGAGCGAGTTAAGTATAAACGAGTTCAAAAGCAAAAATAATGTCGACGTAGAGCAGTGAAATGTGTTTTGTTCTGCAGCGTCTTCACCTGCAGACGTCACAGAACCACAGATTAAATTAAACAAATCACAGACGTTTATCGGCCTAAACTGTATTAAAACATTAGAAAAATGAAGGTAGCGTTGCACATTTTATCCCTGTTGCATGGTTAGTGCCTTAACCTCTTTAGACCCGAGTTTCAGTTTCGTTTTTTTCAGTTTTTTTTTTTAGAGTTTTAGACGATTTTTTAAAAATTCAGTATTGCTTTATTTCCAGATTGGCCGCCTGATCTCTGGATTTGACCATGAAAACTAATAAGAAAAAATCCTGAGCTGTAGGAATGCAGTATTTGGTGATCTGTGATCACTTCTTTTCCAATTCCAGTCTATGGGAGCCAGGGCTTTTTGGAGCCAGGACTAGTGGACGTAGTGATACTGCAGGTTTTTGGCTTCATGTTCAGGGCCGGTTGCTACGTCCATCTTTTAAACAGTCTATGATGAAAATGCAACAGGAGCAAACACCAAGAGAAAAATCTTTGAAGGAAAACAGCTGCAGCTCGAAAAGTGTCTTCCAAAGGTTAGACTGAGGCAGTGAATGGACCTCCATAGAGGCTCTCAAACGTTCAAGCTTTGTCTGGAGGATTTTCTACGAGCTTGAAGATCCAAATCGAGCCTGTTCGTCACCACAGACTTGTCCCGGCCGGTGTTTGGCTGAGGAGCAGCTTCTGGAGGCCGCTGACTTCACATCCGGCTGCCGCTCGGCAACAACAACATCAACTTGAGTTATCAGCGGCGGCCAAATAAGGCCAAGAAATGTCAGGCCAATTATTCCCACATTGTTCTGCGGAGGCCGAACGTCGCAGCCTCTCGAACAAAAAGAACACGTTTTGTTTTTGTTAACGGAGCGAGAACAGGACAAGAGTTCATTTCCTCCGGTGGCAACAATCGCGGAAAAAGGTGTGTTGTGCTATTGTGTGTGCGCGGATTAAAAACCCGCCCGGGCATTAACCGCATCTCTGCTTCGTTTGTCGTGTCGATGTTCCGGAGTCACCAGGAAACGCGAGAAACAACATCAGTCGCTGCAAAAGTGCCGCCTGACCGGAGAGCAGGAATCTGGAGCTCCGAGTCCGGCCAAGTCGCTCTCCCACACGGACACGAGACCGGCGCTGGTGCTGCTTCAGGGGGATTCTTAGCGACGCCACGGGGACGTCTGACGGAGCACCGGAGGAAAATCAAAACAGCACTTCGGTTTATAGCCACTTCTGTTAACTGAGGTTTCAGTTACTCAAGAACGAGGGACGTTTCTGTGCAACAAACGGTCCGAAAATGTGCAGATTTCTGCCGAATGAGGAACAACAAACCTTCACTGTAAGAGAACTGGCCGTCCTCCCAAAGGCCCATTCTGAGCAGGAAGACCCTCAAACTGGAGAAACTGGAACCAGAGGTTGTTCTAATGATCAAGTAATGAAACAGTGATGCTGATGACTGACCAAGAACAGCTCTGAACAGAAATAAAACGCCTCTTTGTGTCACGTATACGTTTGGTTTGGTGCATTTTATTAACTTACTAAAGTATTTTCTAGGCGTCTTTGCATTTTTACTCACTGTGGGCTCGTTTTTTTTTACTGCAAGTCCTGGAAGCAGCACGACACTGAGTACAAGTAGAGAAATGTCACATGAATTCTGTGCAGTTTGACTCAGTCATGATGCCATGAATCACAAAAACAACACATAAAAATTTAATTTCTTTAATTTATTTGAAAAAATATCTATATTTCTGATATGCCCAGAGGTGATACAAATGCTGGGGAGAACAGTCGACTCTGCATAATATATATATTTCACCAATTTTTCATTTTTACTGTGTCCCTACACTTGCCTCCCATCAGCTCTGTGTTTACACTGACTGCAGCTCAGCCGAGAAGTTAAAGAATTTTTGCCAAATATCAGCTGGTCACAGTGAAGTCGATAATGGTTCCACTGATGCGCCGATTAGCAGAGAATTTTTTGTTTTTTATAGAATCTGGTTTCAGGAAACAGTTCATTTTTGGCGACTTTTTTTTAGCGTAATCGTTTTATGTTTTCTACAGAATGCTGTTCCAGTTCGACACAGTTATGATGCCATGAATAATAAAAACAATGGGAAAAAACTGAATTTTTCTCATTTATTTTGCAAAATTTATTTTTTTAAAAAGTGCCCAAAGGTGTAACAAATACTGGGAAAAAAGGCGACTGGATGTAATGTATATATTTGACCAATTTAGCATTTTTAATCTGTCCCTACACTTGCCTCACATCCACACCAATGGGTCCACTGCTGCGCCAATTAGCGCAGAATTTTTAGTTTTTTTAATATTATTTTTGGCAACGTTTTGTTTCTTACAGAATGCTGTGCAAGCAGCTTATTTTTGCATATTTATTCTTTTTTTTTTTTTAAGACACGTCAATTCTAAGATGTCAATATAAGGATCGGTATCCATCAAGGAAATATTTTTATTCTTATTTTTTTAGCTAATCTACAATACGTCAGGTGTGTGTTACGGTGGAAAATGGTTTCAGGAAATTCTAAATATTAAATGAGGCCAAAAAAAACCCAACCTTGATCCATCAGTCCCTGTTTCTATGACGTCATTGTTTTTGGTACAAACACTCACCAGTGTGTACTCACAAAGACAAAATAAAAAAACATAACCGCATTTCACAGAGTTATTTTCTGACTGGAGTTGTTGGAGCCCACAGACGAACCCGACTGCAGCGTTGCATCATGGGCCGAGCGCGCTCACAGGAAGTGCTATTTAAAACAGCGCGACGCAGAAACAAAGAGCCAGTCAGTCCCGCTTTCATCCTGCCAGCAAACAACTATTCCTGGCAGAGCGGCGTCCATCAGCTCCCTCTAACCTCCACGAGAAGCCTCACGCCGCCGCGACCCGAACGAACTCCTGCCGACGCTTCAAGGACACGGCGGCCTCGCAGACACACATCTGTCGGGTTGGATTGGAACCCGTCTGACATGTGAGCTGACAGACGTGATGATCCGGGCCTCGAGGCTTTTACCCCCCACTGACCCACACGGGGCTTCCCTTCACCACCGCCAGCGTCCCAGTTACCAACGAGGATCCTGGTTTTGTGTTCGCCCACGTTAGCATCACGACCGAAGGCCCTTTGTTCCTGAACATGCACGCTGGAGCTCAGGCAATTTGAGGCATTTTAGTATCAGATGATAGAGTCAGCAGGTTGGAAAGGCATGTTATCTTTTAAAAAAATCACCAAAATGACACCGTTTATCACCACAGAAACTGGAAAAACTGAGAACATGTGCCGGGTGTCTAATTACTCAACTGTGAGGTGAAAACAAACCAAATTCAAGCTTAACATCTTGATATTTTATGAAATTCACTTTGTCTCATTTAAAAAATTCCCCAAAAATTAATTGTTTGCTATGATCGGATTCTATAAAAAAGAAAAAATTCTGCGCTCCTCGGCCCAGCCGTGACACCATGACTGACTCTGCTGTGATTCACGGTTAGGTGACAAAAATTCGGGACATTTTCAGCTGTGTTTATACAAAACGCATAAAAGCAAGTATGAAAACAAATTAGAAATGTCAGTCATGAAGCGTCTACAGGATGCAGAGTCACTCGTTTTATTGGGAACACCTGTGGGAACTGTAAAAACAGTTCTACATATTTACTGCAAGTTTTATTTGGTAACTTAAATCAAATAGAAATGATTATTTTTAAGATGTATGGTCGTGTAATAGTGTAACGCTGAAGAGACAGTTGGGAATTTAAGCTTAAAATCTTGATATTTCCTCAACCTCACTTTGTGTCATTTAGAAATTCACCAAAAATAAATTCTTTGCTGTGACCAAATTCTATAAAAGTCAAAAAATTCTGCTCTATTTGACGAAACCGAGAAGCTATAATTGACTCAGCAGTCATGTGACAAAATATCTGGAAATTTTCAGCTAAACTGCAGGCAGTGTTTAGACAGAACCCCGTGGGAAGCAAGTATGAAAACAAGTTAAACACGTAAATTGTAAAATATCTACAGTATGTAGAGTTTTTATTATTATTATTATTATTATTACTATTATTATTATTATTTTTGGAAAAACCTGTGAGTGCCTTTAAATGTTCTGCAACTTTACTGCGGGTTTTTAAATTGTTTGTAAAATAAATTAAACAGATTAAATACAATTAAACAGATTAAATACGATAAATTAGATTAAATTCAACTGTTGTTTCTGCCTTTGTTCATGATTTATGGTACTGTGATGGTGTAACACTGGACAGACGACATTTCTAAGAATTTAAACTTAAAATTTTGATGTTTCTTTAAACTCACTTTGTTGTTTTTAAACATTCACCACAAATAAATTGTTTGCTTTAAATAAATTCCATAAAAATCAAAAAATTCTGCTCTATTTGGCGAAACCGAGAAATTTGAACTGACTCAGATGTGATTTACAGTCATGTGATAAAAATTCAGGGAGTTTTCAGCTGAACTGCAGGCGGTGATAACACAGAACCCACAGGAAGCAAGTTAAACGTGTAAACTGTAAAATATCTATAGTGTTTAGAGTTGCTTTTTTTTTTATTGAGAATCCCTGCAGGTACTAAAAAACAAGTTCTACATGTTTATTTCAGGTTTTTTACATATATATATTTTTTTACAAATTAATTAATATAAATTCAAGTTGTATTTCTTTGTCCTTTAATGATTTACAGTCCTGTCACTGTGTCACGCTGCCCAGACAACATTTCTACTTCTGTCTCCTTCTAATCGCGGTTGTTCTGTTTCCAAAGAGCTGCAGGACTTCATGTCACAGTGAAAAACGAGCCCACGGGGAGGAAAAATGTTTCACGAGCAAAAGAAAACCACCTCAAAGTTGCTCAGAAGAAGGCTCAGCTCATCGTCGGCTCAACACAACAAGCAGTCATGTCCCGGAAACGTCAGGATTCTTCTACAGCTCATCTTAAACCTCGCAGCTCTGACATGTTTCCGAGGACGCCGGCTGAGTTAATGTGGGAGTCTGAGGCCACATTCCCTCCAGGCTGCTTGTTCCAACACGCAGCGGCGGCGCGATAAACCAGCAGCTTTGACTCTCGGCTGCTCACACAGACGACGTTGAACGAGCTTTTATCTGGAAGCATCTCACGTTGCAGTCAGTTGAACTTCCTCAGAGCTCACCTGGACGGAGAGCAAAACGTGATCGTCGCTCGTAAAGCCGCAAACAGACGGGCCCGATGTCTGTGGAGGAGGCGTTTTAAATCCAGTTCAGGGGGCGCGTGTGAGGAGTTCCTCCGTCCTCGCATTTTAAATTAATGTTTTGTTCGGTTCGGTGAGAAACGGAGGAAGTCAAAGACGCTATTGAACATTTTATAAACTGAGAATCATCATGAATGTCGGCCTTTTAGACAACGAAAACAAATACAAGCAGGTTTATAAATGGGTTGTTTCAATAGCAGCTAGAGGTAAATCCGTTTGTAGCCTGTTTTTTGGTACATTTTCGCCAAATTGGTGGCATTAAAGATAAACAGAGTTAGCAACTAGCAGCTCCTGTTTGTAATATATCCACAAATGTACAGAAAACTACTTACTGCGATCCTGAAGAAAGCTAAACAACGAGGTTCTGCAGCATCTTTTTTATCAGCTAATGAGCCGATTTATGCACGTTGACGCCCCGTTAAGCTAAACCACCTTCACCCAACATGCTAATGATGCTAAACGCTGCTTCGCGTCATGTTGGAGATAAAGGTGACAATAGCAAAGGTCCACATGCAGCTGTTGGTTTTGCATCCCACTAAAGATTCCAGCTGTCTTAATCACCAATACACTGGGGGTGTGCGTTAAGACAATATTAGATCGTGAACGATTTGAATGCGTAGACGAAAAGTGAGGAGATCGTCTGGATCCTTTAGGTCACAGTCTATAAATTGCAGTTCTATGCTGATGCACCAGATGTATGACGTCATCAACCTGACCGACCAATCATAGTGAATTACGGGCAGTAATGGACCCAAACAGACAACGTTAACACGGACATCCGATGAAGGCGATCCGTATGAGAAGACAAGCCGAAGAGGGAACACAAGCAGCTACCGTTTATCTGGCAAAAGACGTGGTTCCGTTCAAGACAGCAGAAAACGACCCGCGGTACGAGCTGCCCGGCCCAAAACACTTCTCCAGCACCGCCGTTCCACGTCTCCACTCTGAATGCCGAGTAAAGACTGAAGAGTTCAGATCGTCCAGTTTTGCGCAACAACGAGTGATCGGTGGTCCATCCGCACTTAGTCTCAACAATACATGTGAGATCGCGATAAAATCGTGATATTTTTGCCATCTCGCCCACTTCAACTAAAAACTACCAGAACTAACCATCTGGTTCTACCTGCAGGAACCGCCCATGTAGAACCACTTTTATGGGGTTCTTTCAGGGGAGAAAATAGAAGCTAATCCAGGCTAGCTACCTCTATGCTAGCTGGTTAAACTTGACATAAACAAGAAAACCAGTCGTCTCCTCTCGAACGTCACCATCAGGAACGAGAGTTGTCGTTTCGGCAACACAGCAAACAGCAACATCACAACTACTGTAGTTGTTTTCTGGATCCTGCACCAGAGTGGGAACCGATAGAGGTTCCTGTAAACCTGAACCGACTCCTGCAGTGGAAGGTTGTCTATTAGTGGATAAAGGAGCTGAAATGGGAGCCGCTGATTAACATATGCATTGATTTTCAGCATCTAATCAGCTTTAACCAACACTAACATCTGTGAACTTCCCTGTTGATGTTGACGAGTTTAGTAAAAAAAAAAAAACTGGTTCGTCTGTTAACTCTGATAAGATGTAAACCTTCAAATAGCTGTTACAGTCTCAACACAAACATGAGCTGCTGTCAAACCAGGAAACCACCGTCTGACGCTGTTTGTTTTTACACTCGTGTACTGTTTGCTATTCTCTGCTGCCATCTGAGGTCATATGTCAGACTCTTATATGTGTGAAAACATTTTAATTTAGTCATTTTTTTTAATAGAAGTCTTCATTTGGAGGCCGACAACGAGCCATTTAA
Organism: Stegastes partitus; assembly: GCF_000690725.1. Classification (NCBI taxonomy): domain Eukaryota; kingdom Metazoa; phylum Chordata; class Actinopteri; family Pomacentridae; genus Stegastes; species Stegastes partitus. Next base: position 72,287 of record NW_007579395.1, on the reverse strand, counting down.
ACAGCAAAAAAACAAGTTTGAGGAGATTAATACGAGCAAACTTCTCGGTCTTTCTGAGGCAGAAACCTTGGATGCCGTAAACACAAACAACACATCCACCGCACCCACCGCGAGGCAGGCGTGGAGCTTCCTGTGTTAATAACAACGCTCGCTCGGCCTCTCCGTTACGAAACAGGAAGTGATCTCAGCGCGGTAATGAGGCGGGTCAAGGTGCGACCTTCGACCCGCCTCAGAAGAGGAAAAGAGAAGAACAATGCAGGACGAGGGCTTTCGTCGCCGCAGAAACCTGAATCAGCAGCGTTCCCGGAGCGACGAATCACAACAGAAAGACTCAACACACGACAACACAACAGACACACAAAGTAGTCGATTGATCACTTCTGTTAGATTCTCTGATTCCAGCTCCTTAAATGTGAATATTTCCTGATTTATTCTGAATGTTTTGACCTGTTTCGGACATTTTTTAGACTAATAATCGACACACTAGTCAACGATGACGCGTTTGTCGTACAACGAGGCTCCTGTGACCTCCAATCACATTTAAATGCATTGACTTCGATGTGCCATAAAAAGACAACAAAGGGAGCTGACGGGGGTTTAACTGAGGCGCACGTGAGCCGAGACGTGAACCGCCAGACCTTCGACTTGTCGCACAAAGACTTTTACTGTACAAACAATCTGCAGGAATGCGGAGGCCGGGGCTCAAGAATGTTTTCTTGCCCACTGATTAACGCACAACTCTGTCATCTAGGAGGCGGAAGGAAGGAAGGATGGAAGGAAGGAAACAAGGAATGAACAAACATCTGTAGCATGCTAATTCACGCTGTCCGTGCAGAATGTGAACAACACGAGGGGGGAGTTTAACTGCATACTTCTTTGGGTATAAAAAAAAGAAAGTGGCTGCCAACTCCTACTCAGCAGTTTTGATTGGCTGAAGATGCACGAAGCCGCTACTCGTGTTACCGGAGACTTTCCTGCTCCTGATGGTTTAAATCTAAATCCTGCAGCGTCAGGTTGTGTCTGTCTGCAGACCTCTGAAGCAAGTAGTGAGTGTGTGTGTGTGAGAGAGTGTGTGTTGCAGCTGCATCCTCTGGCTGTGCAGGAAAAAGGCCAGACTCCTCCCTGCACTACAGTAATGACAGGCTTCGCCGCCGCCGCCGCCGCCGCCGCCGCACAAACACACACACGAGCACGAGAATAGCAGCACCGAGCAACGGCCGAGAGTCGGAGCGCAACATCTGGAGAGGACAACAGGGAAGGAGCGAGGGATTAACGGGAGAGGAGGAACAACGAGGGAGAGAAAAGAAACACAACAGAGGGAATAGAGAGAATAGTAAAGAGGAAACGAAGAGTCGGGGATTATCCGGCTGTGGTTTCTAACTACTCACACACACATCAGTCTGGTTCCTTACAATCTGTGGCCATGTGTGCAAACCGAGAGGTCAGGAAGCGATTCCCACCACGGATCACTGAACAGATGAACGTTTTGAAACTGTTTAAACAGTTTACTGGTATTTTACAGAATTTCCATGTTTTGTTAAATTAAAGAAAACGATGAATGAAGAAACAAACAAAATGACAGGACAGAATAGTCACCGCTATATGTTTGGGCAGATCCTCGGATCTCTTTTCAGTAACTCCTTAAAACACATTTTTATCAGAGAGCTTTTCCTGATTTTATGTTTTATAGCTTCTTGTTCTATTTGTGTGCGTTCTGCTTTTCTGTGTGCTTATTTTATTTCAATTTATTTTTATCGGAAAGCTCTTTGTAACATTTGTTCTGAAAAGTGCTCCATAAATAAAGTTTATTATTAGTATTATTATTTCTTTATTTTGTTTGTTTTACAAATTGTAAATTGGTCTGTTACAAATTCTAGATTTTTACTGCATATAAAAAATACCATTATTTGATTATTATTATTAGTAGAAAAGATAGATTGAAAAATGTAAAATAAAATAAATAAATCAATAAAAATTAAACTGATATTTTACAGATTGTCCCTGTTTTGTTAAATTACAGTAAATGATGTCCACATCAAAAAAACACATATTTTTAATTTTAAACATTTTTATTAATTTGTTTTTCTACAACCTTTAACTCTAAAATTACACATTTTTTAAAATTGTATTTAAATCAGTTATATATGTATAAATACACTACAGGTATCTGCCTTTATTTAAAAGAAAAAAAGAAACACAGTAAATAAGAAAAAAATTTAATCAATTATTTTACAGATTTTCTCTGTTTTGTTACATTTTAAATAACATCTAAAAAATAATAATAAAAAAAAAAAAATTTATTTACATGTTGACCATAAAAAAAATTCAAATAAAATCCACTTTAAAAAATTCTGCATGTTTACAAACAGTACATTTGTTCTTTTCCACCATTTATCTGTTAATTACACTGTGTCTGTTTTATTATATTTAAAACAACCATTTCAGTGCACTATTCTGTGTTCTTAACATAGTTGTTCTGCCATAAGTGGAATTTTAAAAGTCACCTGGATGTGAAAACTGCACATCTGGAATCAGCCGTCAGGTCTGATAATAACAGACTTAAAAACACATTTATCACCAGAGGTTTTTTAGCTTTATGACGCTGCACTCGATGTTTTTCTGGTTCGACTGTTACGAGGCACGACTGATGTTTTTAAGGAGGAGTGGGACGTCTGTCGTATAACAACAGCCTGAAGGTTTCTATCCAGGATTCAGGATGAAGTAAAATTCCACTGGATGCATCATATCAATAAGAAGAACGTGTGTGTGAAGCAGAGGAAGGTCTTGTTGCTGACTACGAGGAAACCAGCCGGGTCTCAGACGGGCGGGTCCAGGATGCTGAAGCTGCCGCTGGGAGGAAAAACCCGCTGCCTCAGATCGAGTTTGTGCTGATGAGGAGGATGAGGATGACGATGAAAACCTGCTGTATTATGTTCGCTGCTTTCAGCTCTGATTTCACACCGAAACACTGAAGTGACAGAATTACAAGAAACAACTGAACTTCATTATGGTTTTTAACCTAAAACGTCAGTTAAAACTTTTATCTTAAACTGGGAAAAAAATCTACGTAAAAAGAGACTCGGGTCATGAAATTTTCTTTTCACTCCAACTTTCACGTCTTTTATACTTAAAACACTGTGAAAGGTGTTAATTTTCACTTACATTAAATAGGACTTTTTTTCTTTTTCTTACACCTTATTGCCTTTTAAATGTGTGACAATTTCCAGAAGTTTTCATTTTTCTAATCTTTAGCCTTATTTTAGCTGACTTATCTTATTGCTTTACTGTTAGACGCTGCATCCCTCATGTCATGTAACGTTGTTTTCAGAGCAATATCTGGCGAAAGAGGAATTTCCTGTGGGATTAATAATGTTTTATCTTGTCTTATTATTGTAAAAATGGACCTTCTTGTCATGTTAAGTCTTCATAAACTGCTTTTTCTTTGTAAATCTAATATCTTATATGTCTGATATTATGGAAATATGTCTCTTTTGTATTTTAAATTGTATTGAATATCAATATTTTTTCGATTTATTATATCAAAGTTAGAAATTTGAGTGTCGACTTTAATGTTTTGTTTCCATTGACTCTTTAACCATTTGTCTGGAGGAAAAAGTGTCAAGAAAACTGCTCCTTTTTCTCCACTTTTAACCAAAAACTTCCAGCTTTTAACCATTTGTGCACGTTTATTTCTACACCTCCTCCATCGCACAGTACCAGCATCACTACTGCAAGACTTTCAGACACTAACGACGTGATCACAAACACTTTAATCTGATTCTTTGGCGCTTAAAATGTAGTAAATATACAAATAAAGTTCTGCCACAAAGTCACACACGTGTGCAGCTTCTTGTTTTTCTGGAGGAGCAGCAGGAGACGTGACGATAAGGAGGACGACGGCGAAGGAGGACAGAAAAATAGAAACAGGCTAACGGGAGCTGAGGTCGCCATGACAACCGCGCGAGGCTTTCTGCATGGATGCAGAGTCGCATGCAAACGTGTGTGTGTGTGTGTGTGTGTGTGTGTGTGTGTGTGTGTGTGAAGCTGCACGCATCAGCGGCGGCGCAAATATGTGTGTGAGTCTGTCGTTGTTTATCTTGGGGGCAAAAAAAAAAAATGCATATTTGCAGTCAGTCCTACTGTTTCCAAGTCTAAACATAGATGCAGTGTGTGTGTGTGTGTGTGTGTGTGTGGGAATGGCTGGTCCTCCCACAGGAATCCCACATGACCTATTTCTCGACCCACGTCCATCTGCCGCAACCTCACATTCACAAAAAGAAAAAAGAAAAAAAAAGTGCCCATTACAAAGCATCAGATTGGCTTTATAAGGTCAGTTTATGACAGGAAGCTACACACACACACACACACACAAACACAAACTGCCTTCCTGCGCTACTGGAACATTCCTCCTCCAGAAAATATGCATTTTTCTTTCTCGCGGCAGAGAGCTGAAGCAACTGTGACATTTAAAAATAAAAATCATCTACGGTGACTTAACCGCAGAGGAGATGTTCTGCACCAGAGGCCGATCTTCTCCGCGTCATGAGTCGACGTTTTCTTACGCTACGGCGGAAACATGGCTCCTGTGACAGTCATAGTGGGTTATATATGTGGTCACACTCCTGCTACAGCCTCACAGTCATCAATAAACCCACCTAATGGTAAATTATTTAACCAATTTTAATATATATCAACCGATGAGGCAGAAAACGAACATGTCAGAAAACTAGCTGTAGATTAGCTGCAGTACCTGGTTGTGCCACCAGGTGGAGCTTTTTTTATTACTAAGCACAAATGAGCCATAATTTCTGTTCAGCGCTGTAGCAAGCAAAGGATCCGGTCGCTGAGTTTATGGGGAGTTAATGTTGAAAAGCAGAGAGCATTATGGGGGTTTAGCTAGCAACGGGCACCATGACGACGACTTCTGTGTCGCTTAATGGCCTCCAGATTTCCTATATTCCGGCTGCGTACACAAGAGAGCTAGCTTAGTAGCCTAAATCCTGTGTCTGTTGACTGAAACAGCAACAGATTGATCCATTATTGATCGATAACGCTGCTGATTATCGATTTAGAAGTGATCATAAAAAAAAGTTAGGCCGATATCGATCCGTTACGGGAAATCCCGAGCGATAAGCAAAATGAAAATGTCTAATTGGTTCTTTTGTAATCGTCGGAACCAGCTTGGGACATCGATTTATCCATTATTGATTGTGTTGATTATTGATCTAGAAGTGGTCATAAAGAAAAGATCGGGCCGATATCGATCAGCAGCAACAAGCAAAATGAAAACGTCTCGTCGATTTTTTTGTGACCAGAACATCGAAACCAGTTCTAAGGTGGAACCAGTTTGCCCAACCTTACGAGGCGAAAGACACGAGCTCATGCCGGTGCGTTAAAATTTCCTATCGTAGTTTGTGACAGCAGCGAGCGCGGCGGCACGGTCGTCAACAAACGTCCACAAATCTGGTTTTTAGATTCCAGAAGCTGCCCGAGAATCATCAAACTTCACGCACGCTTTCAAAGCTCGGAACGTTTAGACAAACACCGGCTTAAAAAAGCTGAAGCTGTGAGCGGAACCAACACTTCCTGTTTACATCCCTCAAGGCATTGTGGGAACTGTATTCATCTCCAACGTAGAGGTGAAGCAGAGATCACAGGGGCTTCTTCAGTAGCTCCTGTCGATAAAGCGATGAGATGTCTACAAACAGCTTGTTTATTCACGCTTTAATGAATGAATGAATATCTTAATGTGGCTTTTCTTTCTTTCTTTTTCTTTTTTCACACTGACTTGATTTTAAAGTGAAAACAGATCTCAAGAAAAACAACATGTACTCAGCAGGAGCTTTTCCAAATCCTTTAAAAAAAAAACAACAACAACAACCAGGAGTTTATCTGGAGGTTTCTTCCCCTCCAGTTCGTCTCCGGATCTCTGTGTTTTGTTCTGCGGAACAAACCGACATGAAGTGGCTGTTACATAACCAGACTCGTTCAAGTGAGCATCCACCCACACCGGAGCTTCACCGACCGACACACACGAGATGCAGGTTTAAATCCCTGCAAAGATAAAAAAACAACAACAACAACCCGTGCGTTTGTTTTGATGTCCCATAATTTACTCATGACACAGCGGGAGGGGGGGAACGGCGCTTCGCCCTCCTGCTCGTCTGTCCCACTTTTTCCTGCCTCCTTGGAAGCGAAAGTAGGACGAGAGCTGAAGGAGTCAGTCTGCTGCTTTTTATCAGACAAACAAGCAGAGGCAGCGCCGGCGTTACGTAATTAACGAAATAAGACGACGCTGTAGCTGTTCTGGAGCCTGCAGTAAAAAAAAAAAAAAGAAAACACATCTCCTCCTCTAGCTCCCCACATCGCAGATACACCGTTCAGCCTCCCGTCAAGCAGCAAGTCTCTGCTTGTCGACCGCGGTCAAGGCGAGGACGCAGCGCTCCGATTAGAGGCGTCGCGTAGGCCGGGTGGCGATGTTTTCGTCTGATAAGGGGGTCAATGTGTCAGAACTTATCACAGAGCCATAAATTCTTCTCCATATCTCGGTGGAGAGATATCGGTCCTGAGAGGGAAGTTCAACATATCCAGGCTTTCTTCGTGTTAGCTGGATTAACAAAACCTAAAACCACAGTTGGAGATGACAGGGATCAAGGTGGTTCTTCTTCAGACTCCCGTAAATATGGGAATTTAACGAATCATTCTTCTGCACAAAATGAACCGGTTGCATGTTTGTTATGAAGAATTTTAAAAACAATTGCAGCAAAAAGAGAAATCTGCTAATCGTGTAAGAGAATGATTTTACTGCTCAGTGACTCTTGGTGCTTGTTTCTAACGCTAAAGCTGCTAAACTTCTTACATTTAAACACGACGCTCAAACAATGCAGGATATTAATTTAATTTCGGGCCAAATCAAAGCAAAATTACTGACTGAATGTTCTCTGTAAGAAACACCAGCAGCAGAGTTTTCTAATCAGTGCTTCTATCAGCTGTAAAACAGTCTGGGCAGCATGTAAGGACCAAGTCTAAAAACACGTTTATGTGATTTCTGCATGTGGGCACCCATGGCAACGTACACTGCACGGCTTCATCTCGTTGCGTTGGTGCCTCGCGGCTCGACAGGTTTGCAGGCTGAGAATCTGAACAAGAGAATCCGTTACAGCCGAATCCGGCTCTGCAGCATCGGTTACTATGGCGATGTAGCAGGTTAAAAAAAAGAGAGACAGCCAGAAGCTAAGCTATCCTTGCTAACCCGCTAATCTTGCATCGCGACGCAACCCTCGGAGAACCCGAAGTCTCAAAACGAGAATAAAAAAGCAAGTGGACGTCGTCTGTTCGAGCCCCCGAAATAAAGAGTGAGAAAACTGGACGTGGATGCATTTCTACGTCGCACAGAGAGTTGTGTATCCTTCATCCCTCTTCCATCGCACAAACTCAGCTTTACAAAGTCTCTACGTACACATGAGAATGCAACAATGACAACGTTAAACCTGTGAGGTGGTGCTGCAGCGTCAGGTGGTGCTAGCGCTAACCAAAAGAAACCCGCTGCATGTCTGCCGTCGTT
>NW_007579395.1:25214-64450 GCF_000690725.1 Stegastes partitus | reverse complement strand
GTGTGTGTGCATAAAAGGCTGAAGGGGGATCTGTGTCTGACCTACTGACAAGCAGACAGTCATGGATTAGCAGTACAGTGGATTTACAGGGCCGGGGTGATTATTATGGGCTGCTGCTGGTGATGGTGGTGATGGTGGTGGTGATGGAGGTGGTGGTGATGGGGGGGGAGAGAGAGCACAAAGATGAATATTGATTTGTAAACAAAAAAAAGCATTTTCATTCCAGACCGACATTCACTGACTATTGTTTGTGCGCCTAAACAAAGAGCTTCCACGTTCGGCCACGTTCCAGCTGATTTACAAAACTTTGCATCGAAATAAGCCTTCAAATGAGCTCCACCTGAACTCACTGCATCTGCTACAGACATAGTAAGATAAATGTGAACCCAAAACACCTCATGGGCTGAACATTCGCCATCAGTACTATAATATTCTATAATATACTGAATACATACTCAAGCGCTGCACAACTATGGCCAAAATAATAACCATGATTAGTATATTAATATTGAGATAACACTGCTTTCACCGCCATCTTTCATCTCCATCTTTTCTATCATTGAAAATTGTGTTTTTGGAATAAATTTAACAGTACAAATATGAGCGGGAATGTAAAAGTGTGTTAGCATTAGCTTAAATGATGCTAACTTGGCCAACAGTAGGCTATATGTTGCTACTCTTAGCATTGCTTATATTATGCTAATGTGGCTAAGTAGGCCGTGTGTCGGCTTGTGTTAGCATTAGCTTGCGTTATGCTAACTTGGCTAACAGCAGGCTATATGTCGCTACTATTAGCATTAGCTTACATTATAACTTGGCTAACAGCAGGCTATATGTTACTACTGCTAGCATTGCTTATATTATGCTAATGTGGCTAAGTAGGCCATGTGTCAGCTTCTGGTAGCACTAGCTTGCGCTATGCTAACTTGGCTAACAGCAGGCTATATGTCGCTACTATTAGCATTAGCTTACATTATAACTTGGCTAACAGTAGACCATATTTCTCTATTATGTTGTTTTGCACAAACCGTGGTACATTTAAAATGTTAGCTAGGTGACGTTGGAGGCTCGCATTACCATTCACTAAGGAACATGTGACTAGCATTAACTTGCTAGCAAGAGAAAAGACCTCCTTTAACCTGCAGCTAGGTTAGCAGCTGAGCAGACTTAGCTAGTTAGCCAAATAGATAACATAGGCTTATTGCTATTTTTCAACTTTTACTGGTGAAATTTTATTTTAAATGACAATTAGCACACATCAGCTAAGCAACCAGTGTTTTAAACTTAGCTCTAATTTATTTATATTACTTTTTTTTCTGCTTGTGTAACCGTCGAGGTGTACAGAGTGTTGTTTTTTGTTTGTTTCTGACACATAAAATAAATAGATGCAGCGCTTACAGACCAGGAGAGCAAAACAAAATGAAAAAAATGTCAGAGGAATAAAGACGAGGATTAAATCGGTTCAATTTTAACATAAAAGCAATCAAGAGGAGGAAAGTTTTACTCCTGATTTATCAAAAAAAAAAAAAAGATTAGATTGTACAGTAAAAGCAGGATGATGAACAGCCTGACAGAAAGAGAAAAGCTGGGAGACGGAGGAGAGAAAAAAAAAAGAGCTTAAAAATAGAAATACAGGGGAAAAAAAAAAAAGACGGGAAAAGGGGAAGAGAGCTGGCAGCCACAGACACTAACAGGATTAGAGAGGGGGAGTTTCCTCAAACTGGCAACCCACCAGGCACGCCGTCAACACACACCACACAATCATCCTCATCATCATCATCATCATCATCAAACGCAACAACAAACCCCCCACCGCTGACCCACATCTTTCTCTGCTGTCAGCACATCACTAAACTGTGTGTGTGGCCGCTGGCAGGGCTGCAGGGGATGATGGCGACCAAACACCTCCCACTGCCACAGAAAACACACACCGGAGACACACAAACACACACAAACGCTGGCACCAGAGGAACCCTGGGTAATGAAATGTTTCAAATCCACAAATGCCCACACGAATGCTTGAAATCAGAGGAATGTTCAGCTGGACGGTGGCTTCAGTGTTTTCTCTTGACGTCCTCCATTATTTAGGATGTTTGCGTTTCCCCAGAGGCTCTGGTTAAAGAGCAGCTCATCGTCAGCTGGTGTCTCCGAGGAAAAGGCAGCAGCTGAGGTTCCAGTCGGGACTCCACAGCGCTGCTTCTTTATCGTTGTCGTAATGGCCAGCGCTGGTTCACAGGTTGTTCTTTTATTTTTATTTTTTTATTAATTTTAATCTGATAGAGAGGCACAACCAATCAGAATGATATATTAGCAGCTAGCTAGCTAACTGCTAATATATAAACAAACACATAGAGGTACAGAAGCTAAGCTATTGCAGGTAGTTCGCTAAAATGATGCACAGGAAGAGATTGTTTTTTTTAATGATTTATTTGAAGGGATATTTATTCTTATTAATGTATTTTTGCAAAATTTTACTTCCTTATTTGTAGTTTGCATCCAGTAAAAGCAGCACTTACAGTTTTTTTTAAAAAAAAATTTAATTTAATTTAATTTTATTTTATTTTAAGAAACAGCCACAGTCCACATAAAAAGCAGCTTTGTTTAATGTATTTCTGTTTTTTTTTTTTCTGAACCAGAAAAGGATCAATCTGGATATTTTATGTGCTGCAGCTTAATAGATTATTAGGCTTTTTTTTTCTGATTTATATGACTTAAAAAAATCTATTTTTATTTGAAAATGTCTTTATTAGTAGTTTGCAGCCAGTCGAAGCAGCACTTTCAGATTTTTTTTAAAGAAAAAAAAAGTCACACTCTGTTAAGTAAATTGATGTTTAATTTAAAATAAAAATTTAAAAAAGAAGTGGTTTAATGTGAAATATTCCTCTTTTTGTTGTGCCAGAAAAACACTAAACTGGGTATTTATTTATGCTGCACCCTAATAGATTGTTATTTTATTTTATTTAAAAGAATATTAATCTTGGTTTATTCATTTTGTACATTTTTGTGTCCCGTTCCACCCTCAACGTTCAGCGTTTCCCACTAAGCTGCGTCTTAATGAGGTGTGAGGAAGTTTTCTAATGAGACATTTGCAAAGCTAACTTATGAAATATATGTCTATGCCTTCTTTTTTAAAATTATTTTCTGGCTATCAGACCTCTTCTCTTCTCTTACTGTGTTTCCAGGAAACCGTCGAGCAATTTTTTAGGCAAACTTTAAAAAAAAAAATGTCGCAAAAAAATCGAAAAAGAAAAGACGAATTACACTGTATTAACGAGGCTGCACAGGGCTGCAAGGACACGGCAGATTAAATAAAAAAACACAAGATATGAACAGAGCAGAAGCAAAACCAGCCACTGAATCATCTAGAAAAAGACACTGTGGTCGTTCAAAAGAGAAAAATGAACGGAGAAGAAGTCGTAGTTCTGGAGACAAAGACGACGAGCATGAAGCGAATTAACTCGTAGAAAACGTCGAAAAACCACCAAAGACGAGCGCAAAAACTTCTCTAAATGCACGTAAAATCTCATTCATGGAAACACGGCTGCTGTCCGGTCGGAGCCTCCAGATGTGAAAAGACAGGAATCCAGACAGAGAATCGTGTCGCCTGCTGCTGGAGGCGTCGCTCCTTCAACAGAACAACAACAACAAGAAGCCCCGCTGCAGAGAAAAAACTAAGAAGTGAAAGACGTGTGAGTGAAAGCCGGCGTGGCGGCGTGGAGCTGCCGTCCACCTCCGCCCACTTCAAACATCTGTCCAGACATAAAGCCTCATTAGCATGCGTGTTAAAGTCCACCGACGGGCAGGTGAGCAGGTTTCCATCAGTCTGGATTTATTTTGTTGTGTGTGTGTGTGTGTGTGTGAGCATATGTGAGCACTTATTTATGTATGCTGGCATGTGCTTCATGCTGAATTAGGATAAGCCTAAAGGAAAGAGGGCTGTGGAAAGTGTGTGTGGATGCCAGTATGATGCCAGCAGGACTTAAGTGGGAGATGATGGAGGTGTGTGTGTTTTGTGTGTGTGTGTGTGTTGTGTGTGTTTTGGGGGTGAATTTGGCCTACATTTGGAGGATGAGAGACTGTTTATTTATTCAAAGGGATCCAGCGCCTGTCAGACTGAAAACTGTAGATTTTAGAGAACGGCCGCGACGATCTCCTTTAGTTTGCCGGCGGCGTTACGCATGTAGGTCGTGTGTTTGTCGCACAGGACAGGAAGCGTTCCTTAAACGTCGTATTCTGTCTTTGATCAACTCGGCTGCTCCTAGCCGAGCATTTAAAGTGTTTGTTAATCCGATGAGCCGCTGGAGGCGACGTTCAGGCTAATTTGACCCATTTAAGCCGTTATCTTGCTCATTAGAACGACTGTCTGTGTGTTTTTATCAACTTCTTTCAGCATTTATATATTTATTCTTTCAGGGTTTTTTTTATATACAGTGCTGCTTGTTTATGATCCAGGATGGAATTACATATCCGGGATGTTCCCCATGAGCGAGCCTTTATTTAGCATGTATTTGGGAAATAAAGTATTTAAGCAGCGACAACTTTTATTAAATATTAAACTAGAAAAAAGGTCAAAAACTGCCTCCTTTCTACTGAAACATATTTACAAGCAGGTAAAGGCGTCTTTCCTCTAACAGCGACATCACATCTGTGGGTCTCTCATGGACTATTTCAGCCTTTATAGCTCCAGATGACACCGAACTAAAGAAAAAACGTCCGTCTAACCAAACACAATCCGCCACGCTCGGCCCGTGAGCCGCACCGATGGACCGACCGCGACTTTAAACGGACAAAAGTTACTCCTGGAGTCAATTTTGGGGAATTTCGTCCTGACAAAAACCAGGATTATGACATTATTATGGGCTGTTTTCCTACAAGTTCTACAGGAAATGATTCAGGACTTGTTATTTTATGATAATAAACGAGATATTCTATGATGACATTAAGTGGGCAGCGCTGCATTAGCCTTTCTAAAAAAGGAAAAATCTATATTTCATATCATAAAACTGCTTTTACACGTATGTCACCATAAAACGCCACCAATAAACTGCAGAAATACAATAAGCATCATTACAAAGCTCTGGTTCTGCTCTTTGTTGTGATATTAACTAATTATTGCACAGTTATTAACATAAATCTGCAAGTTTATGATTACGTCAAACACAACTAATGTTTGTGAAGATGGAGGTCGATACAGGTTGTAAATATGATTAAATCTCACGTCAACATTATTTTTACTCGCTGACTCAAACATTGGTAGAAAGGTCGAGTTAGGAAGTTCCATGTGACGAGCGCTGCACCTCACAGCGTTAGAAATGGCAGCAGTGCTTTACAACAGCACCTACAACAGATGGTATATGAACCGATAAGGCAGCTCTGAGTCCACTGTGGTGGTTTCGCCAGCAAAGGGCCGCCATGACAAAGACCTGTGTGGCGGTTAATGGACTCTGGATGAAGCTCAAGACGAGCCAGAGGATGTAGGACGCCATCCCTGTTGCCGAATTGAAATCGATGTGTCTGTGGTTAAAACCAGTTCAAACTGCATATGAAGTATCAACCACGACGCTTTCTTCGCTTCGACGATTCATCGATAATCGATTGATAAGACAGGCGACCATCAGCTGAGAGAATAGTTTAAAATTTGCCTTCCAACGAGCCACAACCGTGAACCTCGGCCCTTTCACTCATTTCGAGTAGAAACACAACCTAAACCGACTTAAGCACCTTAAAACCATAGACTGTATAAAAGATGGACGTAGCTACCGTGACGTCACCCGTTGGTTTCTGCACTGAGAACATGAAGCCAGGGTTTTGCTACTTCCTGGTTGACATCTTGGATTTTTGGAGCCAGTGACGCAAAAATCGTTGGAGGGGGGCGGAGCCATAGGAGCAGCGATTGGTCAGACGGATTGAGAGGCGGGCCCTCTCTGCCCCGCCCACATTTACCGCCTTCTGCTCGCTTCGTCTGTATGGTCGCTGCCGACTGTCAATCAAGCCAGCCACGCCCCTTGCCCCGCAACATGTTGATGATTTTTAAAAAATTCAGTATTGATTTATTTTCAGATTGGCCACCTGATCTCTGGATTTGACCATGAAAACTAATTTTTTTTAAAAATCCTGAGCTGTAGGAATGCAGTATTTCATGATCTGTGATCACTTCTTTTCCAATTCCAGTCTATGGGAGCCAGGGCTTTTTGGAGCCAGCAGCTAGTGGACGTAGTGATATTGCAGGTTTTTGACACTTCTGGGTTGGCTTCATTTTTCAGGGCCGGTTGCTACGTCCATCTTTTACAGTCTATGCTTAAAACTAAGTCAGATTGTTGAAGGAGACACAGGAGCCAGGAGGAGGTCTGATGTTCAGATACTCGGTCTGAACTCCAGCGGAGGTAAATGACAGCAGCGCGGGTGGACTAGTTTGTAATCGTCAGGTCACCAGATCTGGTTTCTATAAACAAGCTTGCCGGTCGGGGTGTAATCAGTCGGCGTGAACTTAAACAAACCAAATCTCAAAGAAAGACGTCGACTCTCCTGTTCAGGTCTGGAGGGAAGCTGCTGCTGCTGCCGTCAAACCAAAACCAAATGTCTGTAAAGGAGAAAGGTCCAAATAAAGCCGTAGTGAACAACAACAGTGTTGACAGGACGCTCAGGCGTTGGTAGAGATATTAAAGTAGCTGTGATGTTCATGTATTCAGTCCAACGTGTTGCTGATTAGAATCAATGTCCAGACTGAGGCCTTCTGCTGTCACACAGGTTTAAGGCTGAAACAACTCATCCATTATTAAAGTCGCTGTCAATTAATTTAGTCGTCGATTAGGTGATTGATCACATTTTTTTCAAATCTTAAACCAATCTGTTACAGCAGTGATGAGCCCCCGGTGGCTGTAGTCTACCAGCCAACGGCCCATAGTCGGCCTCGGTGGAGAAGGCTGGCCAAAGCTCGAAGAAAACGGAGAAAAGAGAGAAATCAGGACAGAAAAGTTCACGGACAAAGTCACCCAAAGTGTGGCAGAGCTTCACAGTGGATCTACAAACAAGACGAGTGACCTGCAAACTTTGCGAAAACTGTTTTTAGTTTTTTGTCTCATGTTTTGTGTTTTAAAGCTTTGAACTGAAAAAGCTTCACGCTGACAAGGTGGATATAAAGCTCACTGAGGTCCTTCTGACTTGAGCCGTTTGACAGAAATCAGTTGAATAAAATGCTGTAAAATGCACAATTCTCTCATGTTTTTCTTTTTCTTCATAAAAATATGTTCTGAATAACATACCTGGGTACATAATGGCTAAATAAAAATGTTTTAAAGAACGATTAATCAAAAAAACAATCGACAGATGAATCGATTATGGAAATAATCGTTAGCTGCTGCCTTACACAGGTTGTATATTTTGAATTTATCGTCATTGTCAGTCAATTATTTAATCACACAAACTGATGCAGTTGATTCAAGCTGCAACAATAACGTATGATACCGGGATACAGAAGTCTGGTCCAACTGGATTATTTGCTCGATTTAACACTTTGGCAAGATGTGGTTACGCTTCACATAAAACTTTGTCATGAAAAATGGTCTGCACTTGGATAAAAGCGCTTTACAATGTGTTTCTCATTCACCCATTCATACACCAGTGGTGACAGAGCTGCCATGCAAGGTGCCACTGGGAGCAACTTCGGGTTCAGTGTTTTGCCCAAGGACACTTCAATGGGGATCGAACCACCAACCTTGCGACTGGAGGCCAACCCGCTCTACCACCTCTACCACCGCCCACATGGTGCCCCTTCACTGGTTTAACCCCCACGGTGCCACCCGTCTCCATTTGGAGGTTAAACTAGGTACCACAGCTAGTCTACAACACTTGTTTTGGTTTGGCAAATTTTATCTGGGGAATGGTATCAGCAGACACTAAACATCAAATAACTCCAATCACATCTGCGGCAAAAAAATAAACGAAAACATCCATCCATCCATTATCTATACACCGCTTCTATCCCAGCTGACTCAGGGTGAAGGTAGAGGACACCTGGACAGGTAACCAGTCTATCACAGGGCTACACTTAGAGACAGACAACCAAGCACACTCACATTCACACCCACGACAAAAAAACAACTTCATATCTGTAATCATACAGCAGCAAAGAAGACAAGAGTTCATGTCGACCTGCAGATTCCTGAAGCCTGAGGAGGAAACGTTTTACCTTCCAAGGTTAGCCGAGGGGAGCAGAGACAGGCTCGCCATTGTACAAGAATGCAGGTGCTTCCTGGTGCAGGCCGGCAGCTCAGATAGTTTGGTGTTCTCCCAGCAGCATCTCTAGTCAGGCTTCAGTGATATCTATAGGTTTAGACCGATCAGATCGCCCTGGAACAATCAGTAGCTCTACATCGGGATAGAAACCCTTTACTCTGCTCGGCCAAACGCAACCCCGATTTGTAGTTTGTACTTATCTCAAAAATAAAAGCTGAAGCAGACTGTCTGCTCGTCTGTATCTGTGTTTTGGTTTCTACAGACCTAGCAGTGGGTATTTAGTAAACCTTATACGAGACAGAAGCCCTTTTAGACATGGGATAGGCAGCATGTTGGCTTCATCAATCAGTTCAATCATAGCAACCTGTCATAGGTTAAAAAATATGAGCATCATTTAACAGTTCTTGATGACATTTTTTAGTTTCCTGATTTTCTTCCTGTCTTGTCAAACAGTTCCATCGTCGTCCATCCATAAAAACCCAGACAGAAAACCACATTTCAGTGTGCGTCTGCCTCTTGTCACACTGTGTTGACCTTAAAGATGCTGTGGCACATTTTAAACCTCAAATAATGAGGAGATGCGCCGTCCGTCCTAAACCTGGGCCCAGGCCTTTTTCCTCCTCATTTGCTGCCCACATATCAAGAAAACACAGAAACGCCACCGCCGCTCATGTCTCCCCATTATAGTGAACCCAGCCTGCTCCCATGTCGGTCCCTGCTAAAGAGCAGACGTATGAAGGGAACTCAGAGGATCTACCTGAACCGGAGGCTGAAGGTCTATAGATGAGGGATCTGTTAGTTGAAAAGTGTCTCATAGCGTCATCAGTGCAGAAGCGATTAACAACACGGCAGCCGGCAGTAAATCACAGATCACGATAAAGTTGCTAATCTGTCAGAATCAGACGCTGAACACACTTTGGAGACTCATCTTGTAGTTCGGCTCTGAACAGCGTTAAAGACGACAAACGCGAGATCGTGGCAGATATTTTCAGCCTTTAAAAAGGAAACACTGAGAGCCACGATCACAGACCCACACGGGTGCAGAATGTTCAAACCCTGCAGACGCTGCTTTGCTTGCAAATGCAGGATTAATATTTAAATCAGATGCACTGTTTACGGAGGACAATTTGTCCTCTTGGATCAGCAGGAAAAAACTACACGGGTCGGATTTTGAACGTTTGTTGAGAATTTGCAGCTGTTGCTTCTGGGCAAACTGCAAACACCTTTGCCAGGAGAAACAGTTTCCCACAACGCTGGCAGAGCGTGAAGACGTGGAGTGACGGGGTTTTAGGATGTGTGCGAGAGTCGCGAAGGCGTCGGTGTTTTGCACAGCAGGAGGGTTTGGGTGAAAACTTCAGCGCCGCTAATTACTTCTGTCCCGTGATCCGAGATGCCCCGATGACTTACAACGAGACACTGACAAACCTGAATGATAACAAACTAGTATAAGTTGGAGGGCGCTAATTAGAAGTCAGGGGATTTATCTGGTGTTTCATTAGCATGTGTGCACTAAACGTCACGGCAGCAGCTTCCCGTCCAGACCCTGACGAGTCCTGTGCTGAGGAAGGAGACGCAGGTTTACATCAGCAGACAGGAGTCTGCTCTGTGGTCTGTGGGTGTTTTGTATTTTCTGCCTCACGGAGCAGCTTCACAGCGACGGTCTGATCTGCAGCAGATGAAAAACACCGATAGAACCAGGCCTCAGAAGATTTCATTTTCGGCGCGTCGCCATGGAAGAAAAACACAAACACGACGGCGGATCCGTTCAGCTGGAGGTGAACTCGTAAAAGCAGAGATACGGAGACAATGAAAAAAAAAAAAGTTCAAAAACACGTGATGTAATCCATGACATCACCGTCACAGCGCGAGCGTGTGAAGCGACGTCGCAGCCTGAGGTCACGACCCGACTCGCGGGTGTCGAGTATCAAAAGAGGAGACCACATCCTGCCGCGCTCTGTGATCGGATGTCTCGCAGCAAAGTCATGACCTCCTCTGATGTCGAGTCAGGGCTGCAGCTCACGATTACCTTGATGATGTTCTCCATTAATTAAATAGTTGTTTGATCTACAAAGAGGCAGAAAATGGCAAAAAAATGGCCATCACACAATCCGAGAGTCTAAAATTTGAGAATAAAAATTCACTCACTTTGCTTTCAGAGAAGAGACCAGTTCCATTTATCAGCTTCCTCCTGAGCAGTTCACAGCCTTCATCAGAAGATGGCAGTTAACCGTCATCACGTAACCTCAAAACTCACTATTAATGCGCTCTCTTAACTAGCCAGCAGCATCGATCAATAAATGATTAACCGCTAAAGGGAACGGAGCAAAGCAGACGTTGTTCTATTTACTGATGATGCTATTTTTTCACCGAGCACACAATTAAAATAGACACTCAGCTGTAGAAATGCTGAACGTCGGCTCAACCGAACGGTGGTCAGGAAGCCATTAACCGCCACGGAAGTCGTTGCCGTGGTGCTCGTTGCTAGCTAAACCCCCACAATGCTCTCCGTTTGGTAAAACACAACTGTCCAAAGTCTGAGCGACTCACGCCTCAAGTCGCCACAGTGTCAAACACAGCAAACGAACTGCAGCGTTTAAAACTCCACCTGGTGGTGCAAGCAGGTACTGCAGCACATTTTCTGACATGCACGTCCTCCATCTTCTGCCTCATCGAGTAATTTACTTTCAATCAGTTATTAATGGCAATAAATCAATAAAGCATTAATCATCAGCCACCTTCACCTGCGCCACACTTTCAGATCATGAACCCATCACACTGGCTGGATGAAACCTCCACAGGTCAGAACATACAATAGTTTCAGCATGTTTTTGATTATTTTGCTGCTTTCTTTTTTAGCCACATCAGCACTCCGGCGGTGACGAGGGGCTTCAGTCTGCACGACAGCTGACGACGCGAAACGTTTCCATCGTTGGGGAGTCAGGAGACGCTGCATTTGTTTTTGTAGTCATGTTAGCATCCAGGCACTGAGGACAGAAACGTCAATCTGTCAGAGGAGCTACTGACGTGAAATGTCGTACAAATTTTCCCCAAAGGATGCATCCTACTGAGTCTTGTGACCCTCGGACCTGTCCTCTAGTATGGATTTAGGTAACTGTTTCGACAACTACTACGTGGATTACTATGAAGGTTCATTCACACAATCACATTTTTAACATTTAATCCAGCGCCATCGTGTCGATATTTAAATATGGAGGAACATGGAGTCGATACTACGTATACTCCTCGATGTAGTAAGTCAAAATATTAATGGAAAAATACTCTTACACTTAGAGTAATCTAACTTACAATATAAGCAATATTCATCTCGACTCTCAGACATGACAAGCTTCAAAGTTCTCCCAAAGAGTTCTTGCAGTTCTCGATTGAAGTCCTCTGTTGTTCCATTTAGGTTATCGGTTCAATATTTGGTGAATATTTCCAAAATATTTGGTTTGAACATTTCAAGCCCTGACTCAGCTGATCAACCCTTTTTGTTTTTTTACAAGTCTTATTTTATGGTCAGCATCATCATGTCAGTATTTAAATATGGAGGAACACGTCCTCACATACACATTTACATCCCTACATACTAACTTGAGGAGTATACGTAGTATGTAGGGATGTAAATTCTAAATAGTTTCCTTAACCGATGTTAGCAATCAACAATTAATCGTTGAAATGAATGAAATACCCTGGATGTTTTTCCATATGCTGGAAAGGTTTTTGATGACTGACACCTAATGTTTGCTCGGCTGCATCAGGAATTTGAAGGTAATACCAGATTAAACGGCAAACCAGCCGCAGCCTTCCGCAGTAAATAACGTGTCAAATCACTAATCTCCTTTACGGCGGTTTGATTTCAACCTAATCCTCGCGGCCGACCTACACGACGGAGCGACTTGTTCGCTGTAGTTAATCCAGCTGCTGGAAACAGCTGCTCGCCTGGAAGAGATGTCAACAAACAGCGTCGCAGCAACTTTATCGGTCCAGGAAATGTGTCGGTATTTACAGCCGCCTCTGAAATGTATTTACACTCAGAGCAGAGTGTTGTTGATACACTTCATCACTTTAATGATGTCGGAAGTTTGCAATCAGAGTCCTGCTGCAGCGTCTCTGCTGACAAGACACCGTGTTAGCGTTTGGAAACCTTAGCTTTGTGTTAGCTTCAACCGGACAGCTGGCAAACACATTTTCACACCTTGATGCTGCAGAATTTATCAACACAGCGGCCACATTTTGCAGTTAGACAGCATTGTTTTCGTGCTGTTCGACGATTAAACCGACAAAATCCAAAGTGTTGAACGCCGCAAACAAGCTGCAGTAAACAACCTGCGATGTTTCTTATTTCCATTTTACTCTAAGCTAGCAACGTCTCTACTGACAGACACTGTGTTAGAAAATACTAGCTTAGCATTGTTGGCATTAGCCTCAGGTAGCAGCTAAACCAGACAGCCGCCATTTTGCTGTTTTATTAATACAGAGTTCATCAACAGGTAGTTTAACAACAAGCTCCGATACAGTTTCTTTACTGTCGTCTTTGCTGCTAACACTGCTATTCGCTAATGCTAGCACTACGCTAACGTCTAACGTAGCAGCATTTGCTACGTTGTCAAAAAATCCTGGCGAGGATTCTGCAACTCTTACGGGTGATTGGTAAACACACCTGTAACTCCATCCCAATAAACAGTAAGAGGCTCCAACTTTTGGAGCAACCAGGTGCTACAGCTAATCAACGACACGCTTTCTTTTAACCAATTAACAATCAATCAGTAACATCCCAAACAGTCTGTATAGGAATGAGTGAAGATCTGCTGTGCAATGTTTGAGTCCACAGCTGATCATGAATGTGCTAATTACCTTCAGATGGTGAACCTAGCAAACACTACACCTGCTAAACATCAGCTTGTTAGCATCGTCACTGTGAGGATGTTAGCATGCTGGTGTTAGCATACAGCCTCCCAGACCTGTAGATTTCTTCACATGTGAGGGGTTTGAATAAAACAAAACAATCGTATCACAACCTTCAAAGGGAGGTGGGTCAGTTTCCCTGATAGGGAAAAAAAATCTGAAAACAATGAGGTGGGGGAGCAGCCGCTTCCTGTCTCCGTGCCGCGAGATGACCGGCATCTCGACCTTCTTCGCCGCTCCACCTTCCAGTGTCTTTACGGACAATCACGACCCGCCTTGGGGTTAGCTTCACCCACCGTCACTGCTCAGCAGGGCTTCCCCTCGACCGCTGGTAGAAACATCTGCATGGCCAAAGGGAGGCCCGGCTGTTACCCTCAGTCTGCCAGCACAGTCACATACAACCAGCGACTCCTTTTGGTGAACCTCAACCGGAAATATAATCCGATTATTTTTCTCAGGAGAACCAGGAGATGCAACTCAAAATGTATTTAAAATTTGATTATTCAAGGAATCAGTCAGCAGCTGTGTCTAACCAACAGTCGGAAAACTTTGCTTTGACAAAAAAAAGCAGCAAATCTTCACCTTAAAGAAGCAGAAACAACTTGACAACCAGTTCATCTGTAATCCAAACAGACTCACAGCTTCTTAAAAAGGATTATTATGACTGTATTGCACATTTCGAGTTGTTTGCACCACATACTGTGTAATTTTGCACATTCTCAGGTGAATAGTTTGCACATTCCTGCACACTGTCTGTTGATTTCCAACACGTCCTTGCATCCTTCTTCAAAGTTGTCCACATAAATTCAGTTTAAATAACACTGGAGCTGTCCAACCGCACCACTGAGCAAAACAAAAGCTCAATTTAAAATCTAAACAATGCACAAACTAAACCCCAATCAAAAGATTCAAACGATTGCAACGCTGAGGAATAATTCACCATCTCTGGCCCGCTCTGTACTTTCCATCACAATCAATAAGGCGGGTTTCTGGCCCAAACCCGGGCTGACGGGGAGTCGGCCGTCGTTCCGTCCTGGCTGATTGTGTTTTCGGTCTCAGTCCGGCGTGTTCTCCCTCTGATCTCCTTCTGTTCTCCGTCCGCTCTGTCGTAGCCGTTCGCTGCGACGAGAGAAACCCATTAGGCGCTCCATTAACTGCCTCATTCACTATGCATGAGGCGCTGACCCTCCCCCTCGCAGCCCTCCGTGAATAAATCAATAGGAGGAGCTGTGAGGTGAAGATTGAGGTAACGGGGTGACGTTAGAATTCATGAGGCTCAAGGTCAGAGTTACACAAACACCGACATGGAACTGGACGTTTACGACGATTCTCCGATTTTTAATCTTTTGTACTTAAACCTCTTTCTGGGTGATTTTTACTCACTTTGGGCTCATTTTTAACTCCAATATAAAGTCCTGTACCTCTATGGAAACAGAACAACGTCTGACTAGAAGTAGAGAGAACTCAGAAATGTCCTCTGTGCAGTAAAACGACAGAACAAGGCCTTAAATCATTTCAATAATCAATTTCTTGATTATTTATTTTACAATAAAAAAAGCTGGAATCTAAATGTACTGCATTCGTCACAGTACCCACATGTGGTACCAACACGAGTTCAACATATTATAAACATTTAAATACAAACATTTGTGCAACTTTAACAAACTACACATTTTTCTGCTGACTGTATCATCCAACCCTGTCCACTGTTTTTGAGCCGTGATGCGTTTATTTTATTGCTCTAGTAAGTTATATTTTGCTTTTATTCTCTCTAATTTGTTTTCATACTTGTTTTTTTTTTCTCTACTCTGAGTAAAACAGACGTCGGTCACACAGTCACTCGTTGCTTCTCGGTTATAACAAAGAATATTTTTTACAGAATCCGGTTCGAGCAAACGAGCCGCAGCAAATAACCTGCAATGTTATTCATCTCTCATCTTCATTTTACTCTAAGTTAGCAACGTCTCTGCTGACAGACACTTTGCTAGCATGTGAAGATCCTAGCTTAGCATTGTTAGCATGAGCCTCATGTAGCAGCTAAACCAAACAGCTGCCTTTTTATTATTTATACAGAGTTCATCAACAGGTAGTTTAGCAGTTAGACAGCAGCAAGGTGCGCTTGTTTTAGGCATCTCAGGGCTGACGGCCCGTTACGCTGCTGCCTGAAAAAATTACGCTGCAAGTTGGGCCGTTAAGTTGTTTCGATGGTATGTAGCGGGAAAATATTTAACAACAAGCTCCAATGCAGTTTGTCTGCCACTGTCTTCGCTGCTATTCGCTAGCGTCCAATGCTAGCGCTACGCTAACGTCTTCACCGCTAACTGCTGCTAACCGTTAGCAGCACTCACTAAGACCACCCCCCCAAACAAACGCACTCGTAACTCCATTCCAATAAACAGTGAAAGCACAAAGAATATTTAGTTTTTTACAGAATCCGGTTCGAATCCGGTTATTTTGCATGAACTTTTTAAATAAGGCAGAATAAAGTGAATTTGCTGAAAAAGTACAGTTTTATGTTTAGATTTGTCTAAATTGTCGGTTGTTTCTTTTGTTTCTGACTAATTGTTGAAATGTATTTATTAAAAATGTGTATTTTAACACCTCGTCTATGTACCATTTTTGATTAAGAATGTTTTATTTTGCTCTCAGTCTCTCTAATTTGTTCTCATACTTGTCTCCTGTGTGTTCTGTGGAAACACTGCCTGGAGTTCAGCCGAAACATTCCTGAATTTGTGTCTCATTGTTGGTCACAGCTGAGTAAATTAGAAACAGAAAGTTAAAAATTAAATTAAAATTATATCTGTATATATTTTTGTTTTAAACAGAATCTGGTTAGAGCAAAAGGTTTATTTTGCATAAAGTCATTTGATGAAATATTGCAATTTTATGTTTCGATTTGGCTGCATTTTTGTTTGTTTGTTTGTTTGTGGCTCCGATTAACGGTGTAATCTCAGTGATTATTTAAAACATAAAATGTCTTTTAAAACCACTAGTTGGTTTTGGCTTTAGAGAATTAAAATTGTTTAAATTTATTGATTAAAGATGTGTATTTTAACACCTCCTCTATGTACTGTTTTTGATCAAGAACGTTTTATTTTGCTTTCAGTTTCTTAACTTGTCTCCTGAGTGTTCTGTGGAAACACTGGCTGCAGTTCAGCCGAAAAAGAAATCCTGAATTTGTGTCTCATGATTGTTGGTCACTGAGTAAACTATGGCTTTCTGGTTATACCAAAAAGAACTGATTTTGTTGTTTTTTTACAGAATCTGGTTCGAGCAAATGGTTTATTTTTGTGAATTTATATGAGACATGTAGAAAAAAAGTGATTCTAATTGTGAGATATTACGACTCTAAAGCTCAGTTTTCTGACGCATAATTAGCGCGAATAACATCTGAAAGTTCACAATCTGACAGTTCTTTCTGTGTTTATAGTTTCTGGATGTGATAAATGATAAATAATCTTGGTGATTGTTTAAAATATAAAATGCCTTTCAAAGTTACCAGTGGGTTTTGGGGCGTTCGCTTGTCAGATGTGTTGATTAAAAATGTGTTTTTTTAGCACCTCCAAATTAAACCCCTCGCTCTGACTACTGTGGTTAGTTTGAGAGTCCTCCGCGGTATGAATGTGAGGTTGTATAAGTGCGTTTTGAGGGCGTGCGTTTCCGCGGCAGCTGTCATTGCGTTCAGGTGTGGCGGGAAGACGGAGCGGACGGACCCTCCTCTAACCCGACACCCCGACGCATTCCTGGAAATCCACAGCTTCCTGCGCGACCGAGTAGTAAATGAAAGGGAAGGAAGAGCGCTGAGGTGGAGGAAGTCAGGGGCCGTAAACTCCTGGGAGATAAATCAGGCCTCGTGCATCCATCCTCACGCTACAAACACGCTCTGTTCACGTCCCCTCACACCCTTTCCTGTGGGCGCTGAAGATACGAGCTTCACTTTCTGATCGCCGTCAGCGTCACCGTCGGGCTGCTCGACTTGATCTGCATGAGGTTTAAAACGCTGCATAATCTGTTGTGCATGTAATCCCAGACCGCCTCCACGTTGTTGACACCGGACCATCTGCTGGAGGCCTCGTTGCTCTTCTTGTGGCAGAAGATAGTTCTTTATGGCTCTTTTTCAGGTAACGCTGTTGGTTTTCGCTTCGTGAAGACAAACGCAGTGATTCAAACAGCCATCATCGTATTTGTGTGACTAGACAGCACATCAAGTGAGGCATAAAACATGATAACGCACTGCTGAAAACAAATGAACTGATACGAAACCGTCAAAACCACTACGAGCCTCGTTTATTTACCATTTGCTAAACAGCGAGCTGTGATGGAGGACAGCCGCTAGGTAGCTAACGACTGAACTGCCTCCTGTAAACTCTGTGTGACAGCTCAAGTGCAATTAATAATTTTAAGTAATTAATGGTGTAGAGACTCTCATATGGATCCTGCTGCTGTTTGCAGGGATTTAATAAACTCAGAGGAAAGACTCCCAAACAGCTGGAAGCAACAAACTTCAGCTAACGTTTTGGCTAAACCTGGATTACATTTATTAGTGGGGAGTCTCGTTTATTTGCGGTAAAGTTGTGCATTTCAGTTCGTTTTTGGATGAATATTGGTGCTGAAATGTCGGAAAATTCTTCCCTAAAACGCTCCACGGCAACTTGAAGTACATCTTTTTGTGCGTGCCTAACGGTTTAGCTAGCATCTGGCCGCCATGACGAAGTCTGCTGTGATGCGGTTTTTCGTGTTCGCAGCCATCACACCACCAACTACTGGTTAAGAAAATATTCTACCGTAATTTCCGGACTATAAGCCGCTGCTTTTTTCACACGCTTTGAACACTGCGGCTTAAACAATGGTGCTGCTGATTTATGGATTTTTACGTATTTGCCTCGAGACGAAAGTGGCATCGAGAAAAATTTCGGACATTTCGGGAAAATAAGCATTTACGTATTCAATTAAAAGTCAAAAACATCTTTCTGTGTAAATATTTCATGCTACAACGTGGACACCTGCAGCTTATAGACAAGTGCGGCCTATATGTGTACAAAACTGGATTTCTTTTTAAAGTTCGTGGGTGCGGCTTATATTCAGGTGCCTCAATTGTCCGGAATTTAGGGTACATTTATTATTGGGGAGTCTCGTTTAGTTGCAGTAATTATTGGTGCTTAAATGTGGAAAAAATCTTCCCTAAATCACTCTGAATTGCCCCTAGGGGATAAATAAAGTTATTTGAATTGAATAAAGTAGGTCCTTTGTGCACGCCTCACCATTAAAGCAACGGTTTAGATCGTAACTTGCCACCAAGACAAAGCCTTCTGGGACGATCAGTGGTTTTTCGTCGGAGCTCAAGTCTTCAAGACCAAGACAGTGTGCTCACAGCGACACCACCAACTAATCTGAATTTGCAACCCTTGTTTGCACTAAAGACATGCACAGTACAAAATAAACACACTGCATCAATCGAAGCACAAGATACTGATTGAATCTTCCTTTAAACTTTGGAGAAACACTCTTGTGACGAAGCTCCTTGCAGCAAATACTGAACGGAGGCACAACATGGGAGCCAATGAAGCTGAAAGACTGCTGAGCTCGATCAGACGACTTGGGCGGAGAGGACGCCTCGCTCCGTCGGAGGTGTTGGAGCTACGCAAACATCGGCGCGAGTTTGGACGTACGCAACGGCCACTCGATTAATCACGCCGGCGTTACTGGAGGAGAATCTAAACATTTTAAGAGCCTTAAACGTTCGCCCGGCGCTTCACACAAGCGATGTTGTTTCTGTCGATATCTACTGTATAAAGCCGAGCTGTGTGTGTGTGTGTGTGTGTGTGTGTGTGTCGGCTGAAAAACTGCCAAACGCTGCAGAAACGCGTATTGTCTGGGCCTGGGAACGTGGTGGGAAGCGGGCCGCCGCTGAGCTAATGCGCGCACATAAAAACCCCACAGTGTTAATATCCGATAGCCTGTCAATTTCTGCATTGTGGAGCAGAACGGCTGAATAGTTTTTCTATGACTCCTCCATCTCCCGGCAGCAGCAGTTTCTGTAGCAGGAAGAACAAATAGTAAAACTGTTGTGCTGCTAAGAATGAAACTGATGAAACACCCACGGCCGACAGAGCTGCAGCAGAAAGTCCATCTGCATGCACGGCGGCTCGTTTAAGGCCGAACTACCGATCTGTCCTCCCATGTTCCCTGCAGGGAAAGGGTTTTTATTTTCTTTCCTCTCCATTCTCACCACGCTCGAGGAGGATTCTTGGGTTTCTCTCTATAATATAACATCTTGACCTATCTGTGTGAAGCGCCCTGAAATGACTCGTGCTGTATAAATAGAAATGAGTTTTGAGGTTGCACAGTGGACGTCGCATGAGTTTGCAGAAACAAGTAGGGACGTCCTGCGTGGAGTGGACGGCTAACAGTTCAATACGTGGGCTGCAGAAGTGTTTCTTCGCTGTAACCAGGGTGGCACCTCCCACTGCTGCCATCTGCCGCCTTCTTCGCCTCCCTCGGATCCACTGCCGCCCGTTCGACTCCTCGAAAAGGTGCAGAGTAATTCCTGGAGCCACGTCTCGCGCTCAGACTAGTCCCTCAATGAGGTCCGGTTTGTTATCTGGTAAATGTCGCAACAGCGGCGAAAGAACAAGAACAAAAAGTGCCAACGACGTGGCGAGAAAAAAACTAAACGGAAGTCCAACAGCGCCGGAGGTGACGGTGACAGGCAACGATCCAAACGAGTGTGGCAGCAGGAAAAAAAGCTATGGAAATGGAAAATGTTGAAATCAAGCAGGAGAGAAGGAGCAGCACGAAATGCAGTATTTCAAGACGTCACATCGGCTACAAGCAACGCGAAAGAGGATGGGAACATGACCAACAGATTAAATGGTGGCAAACAGGTTCTGATTCCCAAAAACGAGAAAATTTACTAGTTTCTTTGGATATCTATGATCCTAAAATGAATTATTGTTGAACCTTGTTAACGAGTTATCGCGCAACAGCAGCAAATAAAGAACATAAAGTGCCAACAACATGGCAATTCCAGAGATGACTCAGAAAGTCAGAGGCAATAATCCAAATTTTGGATTTGGGACCGCTGATTGGACTCTTATGAGGATGGAAACATAACCAACAATGAACAGATTCTAAGAAAATGTACTTGTTTTGTTGGATATCCATCCATCCATCATCTCTACACCTTAATCCTCACTAGGGTCATGGGGGGCTGGAGTCTATCCCAGCTGACTCAGGGTGAAGGCAGGTTCACCTGGACAGGTAACCAGTCTATCACAGGGCTACACTTAGAGACAGACAACCAAGCACACTCACATTCACACCTACGGACAATTTACAATCACCAATTAACCTCAACATGTTTTTGGACTGTGTGGGAGGAAGCCGGAGAACCCGGAGAGAACCCACGCTGCACGGGGAGAACATGGAGACTCCACGCAGAAAGATCCCGGTGCCCCACCGGGACGCGAACCGGCGACCTTCTTGCTGCGAGGCAACAGTGCTACCAAACTGCGCCACCCTGCTTGTTGGATATCAATGATGGTAAATTGTTGGACTCTTGAGCAGCCTTAAAGCATCAGTTTGGGTTTTAAAACGAACCTTGTTGACGACCTACTATCACGTTTAGGAGAGTGTCCAAGACAGCAGAACCTACATGATTATTCAGTTCATGAAATTAAGAAAGAAAATTAGAGGGAAATCAATCATGTAGATGATCACAAAAGTACAAAACTGTTGTTCCTCAGAAGTGAATCTCATATTTACTCCTTTAAATCCTCAACTGTTCGGCAGTTATCGCGCAACAGCAGCAGGTAAAGAACAAAAAGTGGCGACAACATGGTGAAAAAAAAGCAGAAGTCCAGCAAAGCAATAATCCAAATTTTGGATTTCTGACTGCTGATTGGACGATGATGACGTCACCTTCAGGCTACAAGAAACTGAAGAGGAAGGAAACAAAACCAACGGATTAATTGATGATGAACAAACTCCAGCCTCCCAAAACGTGAATATTTACGAGTTTCTCTGGACATCCGTGGAATTAAATTAAATATCTGTTGTTGCTCACACGAATGAAGACAACTTGAAGGAACTTCAAGATTATTCAGTGAAATAAAAAAAAGAAAAGATCAGATGCAGACGATCGCACAAGAATGCTGCTCCTCAGAACTAAACCTCATGTTTGGCTTTAAAACCTCAGCCCAACGCCACATCAAAAACGCTGAGTCGCGGTTTGGCACTTTGCAGAGCGGACTGACCGGTTTGGAAATCACCTTCCTTCACCTTTCAGTTCCTGACGAAACCAACCACCTGAAAATAAAAATAAAAAATCCCCCAAGACTCCAAGCGAATCCGTCAGATCGTTAAATTAGATTCACATGTGACCTGTTCTGGCTTCCTCTCAAACACCAGCATCACCCCGACGTTTCTTTTTTTAAGCTCAACTATTTCTGTCACCTGTTGACAAAAAGTCGTCCCGTTGTGTCCACTTTCAACCCGTCCAGCAGGACGTCAGCGTCCGAGACGAGTTCACGGCCACAGACGCCAAGTTTTTACATCCGACTGTTGTTTATAAAAAGGTCTTCCAGTTGTACTTTTAGCTCATACAAAACCTGAGTAGGACACCAGTGAGACATGAGTAACTAGAGGATGCCATTTATTTGAAGCTGAAACTGTAAAAACAGAAAGAAGCACCAGATTTTTAACAGCCCTCGAACTACTCGTGTGTGACGTGAACTTATGTTGGGAAAATCCTCTCAGGCCTCGTCCACATGTAGCAGGGTTTTTGTAAAACCGAATATCTCCGTCCGTCTAGAAAAAAACTAACGTACACACCACCTCGTTTTTAGAAAAGAATTCCTCCACACCAAACCGCATTAGTGTTGTTCAGCACATTCATGTTCTACGTGAGGATGTAAGAACTCCGACGACATACGGAAATCGTCACGACATTCATCTCAAAGTTCTCCCACCAGCTGGGTCCCGGTCTGACCCAAAACCGGCGTCGGTGTTTTTGACGGAGAACCTGCCTTGGACGTGGAATGTCAAGGTGGCGGAAAATAAGCGTCCTTAACGTCGTCCTTGGCCTGTGTTCTTGTACGTGGAGCGGTATCTGGGCCTGGACCAGAGACGACACGGTTCTGAGGGCGTCCACGCTGTTTCCGAATGTAAACACAGGTCGAACATGTGATGTAAAGCAGCGGTCCCCAACCACCGGGCCGCGGACCGGTACCGGGCCGTGGGTCATTTGGTACCGGGCCGCACAGATAGCATAAAAACGTTTTATTGGTTTATTTTTATTTCCAGCAGAGTCTGCAGGGTGTTTTATTTTGAAACATGACTAGCTCGTCTTCCCGTCACTTGACTGTCAGTTTTTATGTCCGGCTGCTAAACGAAGCCGTCAGTCAACAACAAACGTCTGAGGAGAGCTGCTTTGGAAAGTGGGAGAGAATTAATACTGAGACAGAGAAAAAGTAAACATGTTAAGCAATAAAAAAGTAATTTTATTTATTTATGAAACTTTTCAATAGAAAAAAAAAAACTATTATTTGTTTTATGAGCGTAATGACCGGTCCGTAGACAAATTTCTTGCTTAAAACCGGTCCGTGGTGCAAAAAAGGTTGAAGACCACTGATGTAAAGAACGTATTTTGTGACTTTTCCAAACCTAAACCCTGGTTATCGACGTCCACTTGATGTTTTTAATGCCGTAAATCTGCGTTTTCATGTAGGTGACGGGAGAAGGCGTAGATAAATATCTTTGTTCTGTGAGATACCTGCTACGTGTGGACGAGGCCTCAATCTAAGCTCGTGCACTTGTTTAAATATTCCCCAAAAATGCGCAGTCATCACAAAACGGATTCTGTTAAAAACCAAAAAAATTCAGTTTTAATCCGCGTAAACTGGAAAACCAAGCTCGACTCGGCCGTGAAGTCACGTGAAGAAAATTCCAGAAACTTTGAGAGGATGAACTGCAGGCAGTGTTTCCACGGAGCAGACCGACAACGAAATAAAACATATTTAGACGATGAAATAAATGCAGCGAAGCTCAAAAGCTGTAAAGACGAAGAGAGAGGAGCAAGTTGTTGGAGGATACAGTCGACCGTAAATATTCATACCCTCAGCTGTCACTGGAATACGTTCAAATTAACAAAAGTAATAATAAATAAAAATTAAATGAACATCATGACACTGCTTTTGAATTGTGGTTCAACAGAAATATATTAAAAACCTCTCAGTCAGACTTCTGCACCTGTTCACAGGTAGTTTGATTTCACTGCTCATCCACAAAGTGCTCTCGTTTGTCTGGGACAGTTTTGTTTGTTTTTTATTTTTAAAATTCTTTTTTTCAACCACAATTCAGAAGCAATGTCTTATTTCACTAAATTATAATTTAGCAAATTTTTATTTATTATTACTTTTCTCAGTTTCTAGTTATTTGAGTGACTATTGTGAATTTTGTCTTTTCTTTATTGGACGGGGATGAACAGATCTGAGGACGACTGGGACTCCTTCTAGAGCTTAATGTGCAGAGTAAAAGTGTAAATACTAAAATATTTATAGGATGTGAAGCCACTGGTCGTCCAGGATTGATAACACCTGTGGGCATTTGTTTTTTTAATTCCCATGTTTTGTTTTTTTTTGTAATTTTTGCAAAAGAAATAATCAAAGAAATTCAACTCTTTTCAACACTTTTATGATTTACGGCATGTTTTACTGCACAATCTGCCCAGAAACTGCCTGGAGTTCAGAGAGAGGTCAAGAAACAAAATGCAAATATTCTATTTGTGCACCAGATCTGAATGGAAATAAACGACGTCGCTGATGCTGATTGATTTATCGGCACCAGCGTCTCCTCTGAGCCGCCGACTTCGGTTCTGCGACGTTCACACGAGAGGCCATCGAGTGTTAAACAGAGGAATGTGAGCGCAGCCAGAAATAGGAGCAGAAGACTCCCTGGTTCTGTGGGTTTCTGCTCTTCACTTCCTCTCTCCGCTAGACGACACGGCAGCAGCATCTCCTGCTGCACGAACCCGGTGAGGAGAAGGTGTCGGTGGGAGGAAACCGGCTCGGGTTTGCGTTTCACTACAAGTCGAGGCTTGTGCGGTCGCTGATATGAAACTAGGCTGAAGCTCAGTGTGAGTCTTTGCATGTATGTGAGTGTGTTGCTGCTGTGTGTGTGTGTGTGTGTGTCCACACCACGGGTTCATCTGTCACACTGACTCACTCTGTTCTGTCTCATCTAATTTCATTTCATGGGCGTTGATCACAGCTATCGTGTGATCAGAGACGCCTCCGCCGAGCAAACCGTTTACACGCCGACGTTCGCTCCAACGACTTCTCTGTTTTTTTTTTTTTTTTTTTAGCCCGTGCATATGTGTCTAATGCATGAGTCCTCTAAGCCTCGCCGCTCTCCTTCCTGCTGGATTCGCTGCATGTTTTTGAGTCGGCGAGCTGTAAAACCAACAACACACACAGCTGAGTTGGTCTGAAGCCTCCTGATGCTCGTCCACACACGACGAGAGGAAGCAGCAGCTACATGTTTGCTGCAACAAACGCAGCCGGTGAATGAAAATCAGGGTTCTGCATCGTAAGACGTGGGTCCTGATCATGCAAACACGAATAAAAGCAACCAGAGTTTCCAGAGTTGTGCAGGAACGAGTTAAATCTGTGCTCTCACCAGTTTGACGTTTTACCAGCAGGAGGTTTAAAACATCTCGTCTTGACAAAATCGCCAAAAATGACACCATTTAAGCTACAAACTGTACAACACCGGCGTTACACTTTAAAACTTTCCCACGGTCCTTGAACACACCTAAAAAACTAAAACCAAATCCACGAGATTTTTACCAAAATCCTACGCGTCTCGGTTAAAAATCCGCCAAAAATACACAGTTTGATCGAAGAAGATTCTGTAAAAAACAAAAAATTCTGCACTGCTTGGCACAACCGTGGAGCCATGAGCGACTCGGCTACGACCGGCAGTCACGTGACAAATATTCAGGGACTTTTTCGGCCGAACTGCAGGCGGTGTCAAGTACGGAAGCAAATTCGATATGTTATTTACATTATATGTTAGATTTAAGTCGTATGTAGAGTCACCACCATTTGATTCCAGTGTTGGGAACGTCTGTGGACACTTGGAGGAATGTCGTCTGTGCTGATTTCAATTTTTTTTATTTTTCTAAAAATAAATAATCAATGAAAATCCACTTTCTTCTTCCAGAAACTGTCCAGTTACAAACTGATCAGAGGAAATCATTCCTGTTGTCTTTTATCTTTCTAAGAAACAGCGACGGAAACCAGCAGGTGGAATTAAATCAGCCTGTTTCCACTCTGGAAGCCACAACCTCCAGCTGGACTCCTGTGAACCGGACGAATCCAAAGAAAACTGAGGTGATCCGTCGTATTTGAAGCTCTGCTCGCGGCCCTGTGCTGCTGCTACAGAACGCTGTCGGTGCGTTTAATGTGCGTTAATCGGCTCTGGAAGCGTTCGGTTTGCTCGGTTTGATCTGCAGGAGATCGTGAAGAGTTTAACCGCCGCAAAAAAAAAAAAAAAAAAAAGGACATAAAATCAAAACAAACGGGGAGAAAAGTGGCTGCGACGGATTATAAACTCACTAAAATGACTAAATAATGCCTCAGCAGCGCAGAAACCAGGAACAGCTGCTGGTAGCTGGTCTGAGCTGAAGTCTGTCAACGATCAGCGGCGCTAATTTAGACGCGTGAATCGTTAGCGATGACGTCGTTTGGCTGGTTTCAGGCAGATTCACAGGAAATCTGGACAAAACAAATATTAAAAAAACAAACATGACCGGTTTTGGACATAAAGACTCAAAGATTTAAAAAGTTTTTTTGTCGTATGCACATTAAGGAAATATGTTTCCCTGTCATATGAAACTCTTTCTTTAATGTCCACAACGAATGCCGAACAATAAAAATTACAAAATAGATTTTTTTTAAAAAAGACAAATTAGGAAAAAATAAAGATAAATAAAGTCAATAGAATGTATAATAAAGGAAGTAAAAGTAGACGTAAAGAAATATGGTGCTGATTGTTTTTTGTTTTTTTACATTTTCACGTGTAATTTTTATTTTATTTTTTACAATTTACTGTATTTTTTACAGATTTCCCTCCTTTTTTTGTTTAATTACAGAAAATATTTTGTAAAATTACAGGAAAAAACATTGATTGACACCTGCAAATAATGACACTATCAAAAATCTGTATTTTTTTTAAAGAAAAAGAGTGAAAATAAAACGCTACTTTTATGGTTTTACTGTATTGAAATCATCTCAATAAATTATCATTTTACATTATGTAGATATTTACAAAAAATTTCACGTTTTTTTTATATTTCAATATTTTACTTGCTGCCAGATTTGCACTTTTTTTTAATTTATTTTTTTATTTTTTAAGTGTAATACAGGACAACATTTTAAATCTAAACCAACTGCAGAAAACAGACCCTTATTGCAAGGCATTATGGGTAACAGGAAGCAACCACAAGATGCAGTTCCTCGTGTTTTTTTCTTAATAAAGACCCCAAAAAAAAGTCTATTTGGAGCTGAATCAACTCAGTCAAGACACGATGCTGCTTATTTTTCACTACTTTCCGACAGATTACAGATTATTTATTGACCGATTGTTAAAAAAAAATCATCATAACTGATCACAAAGTCAGTCCTGAGCGACACTCTGTGTTAGTGTCGGTGTTGATGAGAGATTCTGTGATTAAATAAAACACAAACACAAACCACTGAGACAAAGCAGCGACTAACGAATGCTTCCACCTCAAAGCTATAATGCTGAGAGTTTGTGTTTCCTGAGCAGAAACCTTTTTACAAACTGGGACAAATCCTGCTGCTGCTGCAGAGTGTTTCTGTGAACGCTGCGGTTACGTAAGCCACATTTCTTTTTTAGTGTACATAAACAAAGTTGGAGAGCGAAGAGCAGCAGCAGCGGCATCACGTCAGCGAGGCTCTCCGGTCCGACTGGAGCGCCGCTGACCTTCCTCCTCCTGCAGCTCCGAGCGCACAGGAAGAAGTCCGGCTGTGCTGTGGGATCCGTCTTAAAGGGCCCACGTCAGGCGCACTCACAGCTTGCATTTCAGGGGGTCTACTCAAATATTTGACAGGTTTTATGTTCAAAAACGCATCATTGTTGTTGTTTGTCTTCCTGTTCTAGGATAGCCTGCTCTGATTGGTCGGCTGAGCCACACCAGACGATGTCGGTTCTGA
Source organism: Stegastes partitus (assembly GCF_000690725.1). Classification (NCBI taxonomy): domain Eukaryota; kingdom Metazoa; phylum Chordata; class Actinopteri; family Pomacentridae; genus Stegastes; species Stegastes partitus. The sequence goes on along the minus strand of NW_007579395.1, from coordinate 37,070 downwards.
TCTACAACCTCAAATATCTGAAGTGAAAAAAGACGTTTTAATTTGCCGAACCAGCCGGGCGGTATGCAATTGAGTTACACGATGATGTCACTAAGTAACAGAAGAAACGCCTGAACGCCAACCGAGCTGTTTAAAGCTCTCTAACGGGGTTTTTGGGGAGTTTTGTAAGTTTGCAGACCTTCATCACGCACCACAAAAGCAAGAACACACGAAAGACTTTTAAAAAGCATAATGAGGGCTCTTTAATGGACAGAATCAAGACAGTCGACCACGAACACAAATCTGTAGGAATATTGTGTGAACTGAGCCTTTAAAGCGTGACACAACACGAGTGGCCTGCCGCCGAGTCACCGACCCGTTTCACCAAATCAGTGCTCATGGACCCATATGATGGAAAACTGCAGAGCGGCTCAATCAAAGCTGAGACGACAAACCACAACAAGACGAACCTGCACCAAACACAAACGGGCCTCGACCGGACCTCTTGAACACGTGAACCTGCTGTTCAATAACAACCGAAGCGCTCGGAGGCGGGAAGCTTCTGAAAATGAGAAAATTGATGTTTCTGTTCATGAAGCTCGAGGGACGGCCGAGCTGCAACCAGTAACACAAATCCTTTAATCGCCAACGGTTTGGATCATCAGTCAGTTTTTTTAAGGGAAAAGAAAACATATAAATTCTTAAATGTGATCATTTTCAGCTTTTGGAATTTTATTTTATTTTTTTAGACTGAATATATTTGTGTTGTGGACAAAACAAGACATGCTGGACTTTTGTTTACATTTTTAATCATGTGAAAATAAAGATATTACTTTTAGCTGATGGTAAAACTGAGGAAAGTAACAGTAATGACAAATACAGACGTTCTGTAGACCGGCCGCTTTAGGGTTAAATTATAGATTAATACTTGTTTTTGTTTCCCTGTGACTCTATGAAATATTATCTGTAAATTAACAAAAAAAAACAAAATTAATGTGTGTTTTTTCTTCTACTTTTTAAGCCTTAATAAATGTATTTTTACGCAAATATCTCTGCAATAATTACATTTATATTTGTCGATCTAAATACAGTGAAGAAATGCGTATTTGATGCTTAAACGTGTTTGCTTTGTAACACGGGTTGATGTGTAAATTAACACATTTTTCCTGTTAATTTAATAAATATCATGATGAATTTAACAAAAGAAATAAAATCTGTACAGTAACTGTTTTTATTTTTATTTATATTTCTCAGTCCTTAATTTACACTTATTTTCTTTTCGATACTGCAATGAAAATGTTTAAATAATAAAATGCAATTTGTAAAAACTATTATTGATATAATTACATAATTACATTATTATAATTATATAATTACAGTTTATATATACAGTTAACATGTAAATCAACACTTTTTCTGTACTTTTGCTTGTTATTATCTGTAAATTAACAAAACTGGAAAAAAGAAATATGTAAAATAATAGTGAAATTTTTTTTTTACCATTTTTCTGTCTTTTTTCGTCTGTAAAATAATTAGATTTTTATTTAAACACATTCAATAAAAATCCATATTTGATGCTGTGTTGGCTTTTTAAGGTGAATATTAATGAGTTTTCTTGTTATTTTAATATTTTTCAGTCCTTTATAATAAACAGATTTTTTTTTCTCTTACTAATAATAAAATATTTTTGCTGACTTAAACACAGTTTATTGTAAATATTAAAGAAAATAAGAAATAAAACGACACATTAAAGTCTACAGATGGTGGCTTTATGTCCAGTTTGATTTTATTTAGGGTTGATTTAAAATTAGACTTTAATGAGATTAGACTGGATTTCTTCTGGAACTTAAATCTAAAATAGTAGAAAATAGTTTTATAGAATAAACTGAACTGATTAAAGACTTTTGTTTAAAATCTCATCACCTCCAATCAGCTGTTGTTTTAAGCAGCAGCTGATTATTGATCGATCACTGATCGATCCAAACAGCTGTGAGGGAACCGGTCCAGCTGTGCTCGGGGGGATTTCCACCGGAGGCCCGCTGATGCCCACCGGCCGACCGGAGGTGAACGTGGCCGCTCAGCCGCCGTTAATTCCGGTTAACGGAGGAGCCCAAAGTTACCCACAACCCATCCGGGCAGGAGGCGCGGCTCCCCGGGCAGCGCTGCCGCCCCGCACCGGCGTCCCCTCTCCCTCCCTCCCTCCCTCCCTCCCTCCCTGCCTGCCCCCGGCCCCCGGTGCAGCCGCCGGGAGGAGGTGCGCCCCGGAGCCCCGTACCTGCTTCCACCGTGTCGGTCAGGTCGTGGTTGGCGGCCGTCCGGGGGAACTCCTTCAGCTTCCTGGAGCTCAGGCTGAGCACGCCGCTGGCCGCCGCCTCCTCCAGCGCCCGCTCCAAGCCCCGGTTGGGCGGCAGGTTGGCGCCGCCGAGGTGCGTCTGGACCGACGGGGAAGAACCGAGAGCGGGACGAGCCGCCTCCGGTCCCAGCGTCGCCATCGTGTTCCGCCGCTCCGCTGCTCGCGGGTCCGGTCCGGTTGTATCCGACAGAGGGAGAGAGAGAGAGAGAGAGAGAGAGGGAGGGAGGGAGGGAGCGCACCGGGCTGAGCTACCGTTCGGGCGGACAGCGGGACTCTGACTTCCCGGGAGAACCGAGCCGTGCCGCGCGGTCAGATTCCTCCGTGATCGTCGCCGCCGCGTCTGCCCTCCGTCTGCGCGGTGCGTCAAGCGGCAAACACGCAGCAGCGGCGCGGCTTCCGGTCATCAAATTTCAAAATAAAACATCTGCCAGCGCAATTCCTGTTCACGCTTGTTGCCTTAAAAAAAAAAAAAAAAAACACTCCAACTAGTTGATCAGTTAGTTATTTGCTCTAAACATGTCGGTGAATTACGAAACATGTCAGTAATAAAAGTTCTCAAATGTCTTGTTTTGGTCACAACACAAATAAAACATACGGTATATAGTGACACTGTGCACGACTTCTCTCCTTAATAACACAGTGATATGTTCAGAAATATAATAATATAAACAGGTAGTGTGGACAGATATTTACAGAACTGCAAAGTGATGTTAGTGGCATTTATTGTGCAAAATTTCAATATCAAAAAAAGTTCTTGGGGGCTGTTATGGGTCAAACATATTCAGGTTACTCCGTCACAGGGCAGATAAATGCCCTATAAGACTTAATCACCTCCAGCTCAGACTTGGTGTAGCTCCGCCCCCTCACTGCTTCCAGGTGAGCAGCTGCCTCACCGTCCACCTGGTGTGTGAAGCTCACTAACTGTTCTGCTGTCGGCTGCAAGAGTGAACGCAAGAGTCTTCATGCACGCCCAGCATCCGAGGAACTGAACATCCAGTGGATTGCTCGCAATATAATCTCACCACGACAACAGGAAAATCCTCAGTGATTGCATGATGTGTGGCTAATGTGGCTAACGCTACCAATAAACAAGGCCTGTTCCTGGGTTTGTTGTTGTTTGTTGTTGTGCTTCAGTGCAGCCTACAGTTCCTACAGTTCCATTCAGCAGATGCTTTTATCCACAGCGACGTACATCTGAGAGCAACAAAGCAAGGATCTAGTCAGAAGAAAACAACCTGGATAAGTGCCATAGAAGGAGTTCATGTGTGACAGGGCGTTGATGCCAACAGCAGGCTGTAGGGAGGTAAAGCTGAACTTCTGCTAGCTTCTCTCCTGCTCTCTGTGCTCACAGAAACTGCATCTTAATACAGCTGAACTCTCAGTAAAGTTGTTCTCTTTTAGATATGTTTCTATTTCTGTTGTTGTTTTTGGATTGTGGGAGGAAGCCGGAGAACCCGGAGAGAACCCACGCTGCACGGGGAGAACATGGAGACTCCACGTAGAAAGATCCCGGGTGTCTTCACCTGGACAGGAACCGGCGACCTTCTAGCTGCGAGGCAACGACGCTAACCACTGATCCACCTTGCAGCCCTATTATTATTATTATTTATGAGTATTATCATGATCATTATTATTATTATCATCATCATTAGATGATGGCCAAAGTCAGTTAAAACAACACCTGTAAACAGTTTTTCTAAATCTGAACTTTAATCTTCAACATTTTCAGATTTTTTCATTTTTCAGCCACAATATAGGTTTTATTTTGTAGACACATCGCCTCTGTTTCCGGTCTCACTGCATCGCTGTAGACTTGCTGCAGCTGGATGACTGCGGCTGCGCACTGGAGGCTGCAGCTTTAAACAACAGGCAAGTCGGTAAACAGCGACACCCGCTGGACCAGAAGTGAAGCACATCACGCAGAACTTTCACTGCAGCTTCTCAGCACGTTTTACTTCAATGAAAGCAGCAGTAATTCATGTGTAATGTTGCTTTTTGAAAGAGTTTTTGCAAAATCAGCTCCTGCATTTCAGTTTCATGTACATCTTCGTGAATTTAATGAGCAATATTTTCATTTTCATCAAATTTTTTTAGGTGCAAAAATTCATTCTCTTGTGTGAAATTAGTTCTTACCTCAATGTTATTGCCTTCTACTGTAGCCTTATTTTAGTTTATATATTTTTATTTTTAGTAATGAATCATATCTGAATATATCTTTAATTGGTGCAACAACAACAACAAAAACAACAACAATAAAAACAACAGAATGAAGGAAATCATGTGTTTTATGCTCAAAATGTCATTCCAAGTTCATTCCAAGTTTTCACTGTTTATTTTCTGATCAATTCAAACCATTTAATTGACTTAAAATGAGTTTAATTCTGAGATGTGAGTTTTATTTTGTGCTTGAAACTTGCTAAACATCTTTAAAACTCACTTTGTCTAATAAATCCTACGTTTCCCACAATGCATTGTTGCAGTGAGGGTCGCCATGATGTTGTTTTTTGTTTTTTTTGTCCAATTATTTATATTTTTTGTTAAACAGAAACAGGCCAAAACAACCACACAAGACCTTCACCCAAACGACACGACAACGACAAAAATTAGGTTTACATCAGAAATAATTTGAAGAAAAGTTGGTGTAGGGGGAAAAAACAAACTGTAAATACACATGTGAGGGCAGCTTCTGGTGTTGAAGCTGTGATTTTTCATCCACACACACATCTGTTAATTAACTAATGTTATGTTTAATCTGAAAACATGTGAGAGTAGCAACAGCAGAGTTTGTGAACATTGATGCTCATGATTCTAAATGAGCCACAAATGATGAGTTTATGGAAGGTAGAGGCAGCTGTTGCAGTTAAAAGGTGTGTGTGTGTGTGTGTGTGTGTGTACGTGTGTGTGTGTGCATGAGTGCGCTGACTCAGCGGATTACGTAACCGCGCTGACTCAGCAGACCTGCAGCTCTGATCACTGATTACATCACATGAGGCAGCACTCGGCGGGACTTGTACACTTGCGAGGACCTCTGTTGACCCGATGAAGCGAGACTTCAGCCTCAGACAGACGTGTTGAAGGGGGAAGACGACACAGAACATTCCAAGAAATGTCATTGTTTAAAAAAGAAATCATTTTTATAAAATCTCCCAAATGTTTTTGTTTTTCTTTTTTAAACCATCCAAACTTTCTTACACTGTTCTTGTACTTTCCAGAAAACACTCTGATAGACTACGAACACACGTTTCAAGAATGTCATCAGTTAGTTTTTTTAAAATGTCATCGCTGTGTGAAAATGTTCTCGCTTTACAAAACCGCTTCATTTCTCATAAATGCCATCATTTTATAAAAACATCTTTAATGTCTGAAAATGTGTCTCAGAACGGCCTCCTCAGTGACTAACATTTGTTAACAATTTCTAAAAATGTCCACAGTTTACAACAGTGTCCTCAATTATTAAAATAATATCGTCAAATTCTTACATTTCTTTAATTTCACAGAAAACTTCTAAAAACATCTGGAGTTACTAAAAACGTGATTAAAACCTAATTTGGTCAAAACGTCCGCAATCTCTACAAACGTCGTCACTCTATTAAAAGGCCCGTCATTACTCAAAGTTTTTAGAAACATCTTCATTTTCACTTAAAAACGCCCTCAATTATTAAGACGTCCTCGTTAAGAAAATACATTTTAAAAATTGTAAGTTTTTGAAAACGTCCTCAATTTCTTTACATGTCCTCATTTTACAACAGCGTCCTCAGTTACTTAAAATGTCGTCAATTTCTAAAAATGTCCTAAATGATTAACCTGTCCTCACTTTGACAACGAGGTCTTCAGTTACTAACGATGTCCCCAGTTATTAAAACGTCCTCACTTTGACAAAACTAATAGTTTTCTAAAAATGTCCTCATCTTCTTCTAAAAGCGTCCTCAATTTAAAAAAAAATAAAAAATGCCAACACATTCCAAAAAAAGTTGTCAGTCATGAACAACAATCATCCGGGGCGCCGCTATAGCTCACCTGGTTGAGCTGGTGTCCATGTATAGCAACTACAGTCCCCAACACAGTGGTCATGGGTTCGAGTCCTGCTTATGACCCTTTGCCCCATTCTTCTCCCATCACTCTCTCTCTGTGTCCTATCTAATAAAGCCTAAAAATATAAATTAAAAAAAAAAAAAAAGTCCTCAATTTCTTTACATGTCCTCATTTTACAGAACTTTCCTCAATTACAAAAATATTTTGTCATTTTGTAAAAATATCCTCAGTTTCTAAAAGCGTCCTCAATTTTTTTTAGCACATTCTAAAAAAGTTGTCAATCATTGAAAACATCCTCACTGTCTTTATATGTCCTCAATTTCTTTAAAAAAATAAAAACCTTTAAAAAAAAAAAAAAACTTTTTGCAAAAATGTCCTGTTATTAATAATGTTCTCACTTTCTAAATGTGTTCCCAACTATTTTTTTTCACTTTCTAAAATTGTCCACAATTTACAACAATGTGCTCGTTTACTAAAAATGTCCTCAATTATTAAAATGTCCTCAATTTCTTTACATGTCTTCAATTTACAACAATTTCTTCAGTTACTAACGATGTCACCACTTATTAAAACGTCCTCACTTTGACAAAACTTTTAATTTTCTCAAAACGTCCTCATTTTACAGAAATGTCCTCAATTACTAAAACATTTGTCATTTTGTAAAAATGTCCTCAACTTCTAAATGTGTCCTCAATTTTTATTTTTTTTAAAAAGAAAAGAATATGTCAACACATTCTAAAAAATGCTGTCAATCATTAAAAACATTCTCGCTTTCTTTATACGTCGTCAATTTCTTTTAAAAAAAAATAATTGGAAAAATTTTTTTTTTTTTACATTTTGCAACTTTTAAAAATGTCCTCAGTTATTAAAAATGTTCTCACTTTGTTAAAATGTCTTCAGCTTCTCCTCATTTTACAACAACTTTGAAAAATGTCCTCATTACCAAAAACGTCCTTCTTCAAACGTCCTTCATCCTCTAAGCCGGTCCTCAGAACGCCGTCCTGTACTCGTCCTCTCTGCTGCTGGTTTCTTCGTCGGTCAGAAACGTCTTGATTCTCGGCTGCTTCTACTTTGGTCTCGGTTTTGACTCAAACTTCCTCTTTCAGCTCAACCAGCCCACGTCAATATTTCTGCTGATCAGAGTCTCTTGGTTCGATGTGAAGGTTGAAACTGAGGAACGTTTCAAACTCCTGCCGACGAGTCACTGGATGTAAGCTCATGAAAACAGTTTGTATTTGTCTTTGCTTTTGTGTTCTGTGGATAAAATCTCACTTTGTTTATTATTTTGTAGATGAATCCTGATGTTTAGAAACGGTTCCAGGAGCTTTCTGGGGGATTAATGAGAACTCAGAGTTGTGCTTATTGAGCAGGACGGCTTTGTGGTGTGTTTAAGAGCAGCTCGACCGCAGAAAGTAGAAACCTGTTAAATACAGGAAGTGCTGATAATAAGTCGCCTCTCTTCCTTTCTGCAGCTGCCGGTGGATGGATTCTGCTCTCAGCTCGTCTCGCCGGTTCCTTCGCTGCTCCAGTTTTCACTGAGTTCACGACTCGGTGAGTGAATTTATGTTGTTCCTGCTTTTTGCTTTTTATTGCGTTTTGCTCTTTTTAAAAAAACAAACACTAATTTCACTGAAACAGGAAACTTTGAAGACGTTATCGCTCACAATCAGAGTCGACTTCTGCTCTCGTACAGGAAGATCTGCTGTCAGAGAAACGGCTCGAGTTTAACGTTGGTTTTACGCTCAGATACACAAAGTTCAAGAAAAACATCTCATTTACTGATTTAGACCAACGTGTGTTTATTTTAAGGGATTGTGTTCACACTGTGGAGCTGCTGATTGCTTCAGCTTAACATCGTGTGTAAATTAAACTCACATTTCTGCGTTAATTAAAATCAAAAACTACATTTAAGTTGAGCTAACTTAATGAAATGGATTTATTTCCTCATTTTCCTGCTTTACACACTTGAACAGATCCACACAGTTAATATTCAAACGACATTTAAAGTAAAAGTAAAAATATTTACCAGCAGTATTTAAATACACGACCGCAGTTCAAAATGTTGGAAAATAAGAATAGAATGTTTTCTTAGGTTCTCTGCATGAACAAAAACAAACAAACAAACAAAAAAAAAGCTAAAAGCAGCTGAAAAAACGCCAAATTTTATTGTTTTTAAAAGGTTTTCAGCTTAAAAACTTGAGCTTTTGATGCTTGAAATCTAATTTTTACGAGCAAATCAACTTAAACATGTGTTTATTCTTCCAGTTATGAAATAAATAGTAATTAAAAACAGGTTTGATTGTCCTCAAATTCAATGTATTTTGTTGGTCGAATATAATTTAAGTAGAAGTTGTCGAAACTCATGATTTTATGGGCTGCAAGGTGGTTCAGTGGTTAGCACCGTCGCCTCGCAGCAAGAAGGTCGCCGGTTCGCGTCCCGGTGGGGGCACCGGAATCTTTCTGCGTGGAGTTTGCATGTTCTCCCCGTGCAGCGTGGGTTGTCTCTGGGTTCTCCGGCTTCCTCCCACACAGTCCAGAAACATGTTGAGGTTAATTGGTGATTGTAAATTGTCTGTAGGTGTGAATGTGAGTGTGCTTGGTTGTCTGTCTCTAAGTGTAGCCCTGTGATAGACTGGTTACCTGTCCAGGTGAACCTGCCTTCACCCTGAGTCAGCTGGGATAGACTCCAGCCCCCCATGACCCTGGTGAGGATTAAGGTGTAGAGATGATGGATGTTATGTTGGATGTCCCCAAATTTAATGCAGATTGTCGGTCGAACATAATTTCAGTAGAAGTTGTCGTAACTCAGGACTGTTAATTATTTTTATTTTATTCATTCATTTTAGAGTAAATTTAATTTAAATTTCTTTCGTCAGTGTTGAAAGTCTTTGTTTAGTTTTTGTTTTTACATTTAGGATAAAAATATGACTTCAGAGAATTACGGCCGAATTCATGTTTGTTGACCTGTTTTTTTTATTTTATTTATTTAAAATCATAAACAAAATATTAAAGTCTTCTTTTTCTTTCTCTTATGATTCAAAACCCTTTATTTTTTACTTCATGTATTACATTTTCTGGGTTTTATCTTATATTATCAAGCGAATACAGACAAATAAACAACCCAAAGTTACTGACTGAATATCTACAGCAGAAAATGACTGAATTACTGTTTCATACTTTAACTCGACTCATTTGCTGTTTTCACAGAGTGTTGCTACTTTAATCGACATTAACTGTCTGTAAATAAAAAATAATTTCTTCTTTTAAAATGTAAAAAAAAAAAACTGAACTGCAGTCATTAAACGTGTGTTTAATCTTCATCATCCAGAATTAAGTTATATTATCAACACATTTTAACAAAACAAAACAAACAAAAGGGAAGTCACGAGCATCAGATTTTTAACCGTATTTTGGCGAAAACAGGAAGCTGTTGTCAGAGTTTGGTTGTGTGGCAGTAATTCATGATAGTGTGAAGATCAGCGGAGGTTTAAAGACTTCGAAAGGGGCAAAAATGTCCTCATTTAATACAAATGTTCTCACTTTTTCTGCATAAACATTCACCACAATGCAGGAAATCATCCCGGTTCTTCTCTAAACATGAAAACTTTTTGTTAATTCACATCTTTAGTTTTTATACTAACCTGCCTCCAATGAAAGCGACAGATTTTTACCATATTTTCTGCAAAATAGAACCCCGTTGTTAGACTTTGGTTGCATTTCATGGTGATTTATGACAGTGAGACGATAACAGGAAGTTAAATGACGCATAGAAAGATTTTTAAAAATGTCCTCGTTTAGTACAAATATTTCTATTTTCCTAAAATGTTCTCACTTTGCCAAAACATCCCCGATTCCTCAAAAGTCTCCTCACTTGAATCGAACATTTCCAACATAGATGGATGCAGAAAAAGCAGTTTGGTGTTTGACAATCAAGTCGTAAAAAACGTTTTCACGCCATGAGTTCACACCGTCGGGTTTTGCTGTCACCTCTACGATGGGTTTTTTTTTGGTTTTAGTTTCAAACAAAGATTTACTTTGACTGTATTTCTGTGCAGAACGGGACACCGCTGTGAGATTTGAACTGTGTTTGACAGCAATTTATTACAGAGGATGTTTAAAGACTTTGTAAAAAGTAGAAGTTGTGCGTTTGTGTTCCAACGTATTAGGTTTTGTTTTAATTTGTAGCCGTAACGACGGACTTCAAGCTCTGCAGAGGACCAAGAAACTTCCATTCGTACTTTTGTCAAACAAGACCTGACAGAAAACTGCCCGACGCCACAACGCCACCGTCTCTACCGTAAACACTTTATATGTTATGGAGCCAGAAGCCCCGTCAGGTCGCTGTTTTTCTCAGGTGGAGGTTCGGAAACCAAAAGCAGAAGTTGTCCTTCAGGGCCTCGAAACTCTTAAAATCAGGAAACTTTACCTCCTTTAAAAACTCCTTTAACCCCTAAAAGCACAGACGTGTTTCGCAAACTGCACATCTCATAGAAAATAGACTCATTTGTTCTTCAAATTACAATTTGTGCCGTTAGTTTGATGCTATGTTCTGCTCGAATGGCGACACTTGAGCTGCACGCTGTTAAATTAATGAGCAAAAAAAAACTGAGTGTGCAGACTTTCCAGATTCACAGATTCTGACTTCTTCGTTGGGCAACGATCCCGTTGCTCCACTCCGGCAGCTCCACCGATGGATGTTGAAAAACCCCAAATTTGTGCAAACGTCGCCTCCGAGAACAGAATCCGGCCTCAATAATACACTGTGTGGTTCGTTTCTGCTTCTGTCTTCAGCGGTAACACAAGCAGCACTTCCCAGACTTCAGACTCTAATTTGTTTTATGACTCTTATCAGTTCTGATAAAAAGTCACGTGTTCCTGCAGCAGCGCTGACAAACCTCCACACGCTAGTTAAAGAAGTTAAGTAACTAAATCTCAGCAGGTGAAGGAGAAGCTGCTTCTGTGGCTCGTTGCGTATTTTCTAAGTGATACAATCTTTGATTACAACCACGGCTGTCGGTTGTTTGTCAGGAAGCCTCTCCAGGAAGTTTGCGTCAAAGCTGCCTTCGTTGTGAAACTTTCTTTGTTTGTGCCTCTTCGTGCAGATGGGGAGCTGCGACCGCATGTCGTCGTCTCTCTATGGATCCAGACTCGTCAGCTGGTGCGTGGACGATGAGGAGCCACCGACAGCTTCAGGTGAGATCCAACAAACTCCCAGAAAAGCTCCGTCACAGCTGGAGGAACTCAGGAAACACCAGAGAAAGATCCGTTGAGGAGATGCTGGAGCAGCCTTGATCGCTTTCTGGTCACTTCATGTAAAATCAACCAGATCTGTAAAAAGTTCCCACCGGATCCCGTCAGAATCAGCAGATTTTTCAGCAGATGGCATCTAATGAAGCCATGAAAACAAAAAACCTGCTTAATATTATTACTTTCAGACTTACAGGCTCTTGAATTACAGAGAGTCTGGTTGAGTTTGGTGGTTAGCATCGTTG
>NW_007579395.1:16858-24774 GCF_000690725.1 Stegastes partitus | reverse complement strand
ACCCTGGTTGTGTTTCTGCTTTCTTGATAATTTGCTGGAAAAAAAAAACCTTAAAAAGTGCATTTTTTGTAAACTGTCAAGGTTCACGTGTGGTCAGCGGCTGGTCAGAACAAGTTCTAGACAATAAAAGAATCATTTTTAATTTACATTTGATACCAGGATCATCTCCTAAACACGATTCCTTCTGTTTAAAAGGTATTTTCCAACATTAGGTCATACAATAAAACACCGTCTTTATTATTCCCAGTCTGACAGAACGAGAACTGAAAACCATCAGAGGAGAATCTGAACGACTCTGTGAACGTCGTAAACTGGTTTGATCCATGTGATGCTGTGAAGCTGTTTCTCCATTTCACAGCCAGAGGCCACGCTCACGATGCTTGTATTCGACAGTGATTTTGCCACAGAAGGAATCGTGTCTCATAGATGATCCTGGTATCAAACGTCGGTAAAAATGAGACGTTTCATTCGCTATAACTTGCTCTGACCAACCACCATCACACATGCTGACGTGAGCCTTGGAAGTTTACTCAAAATGCACTTTTTGTTCGGTTTTCTCACGTTAAACTGCTGAAACTATGATACATCCCATAAATGCCGATGCTCAAAGTAAGCTGCGGAGAGAAATCACGGTGACCAAAGATGAGATTAAGTCGGGAAAATTATTTTGGTTTTTCATCCCTGGTAATTCCACGCCTCTATTTCCTGCACTGATGAAGTTATGAGGCTCAGAAATGATGAAGAAAGTAAATTAAAAGGCGCAAAATGTCAATCTGCTGAACCTCGAGGGCCTTTAACTCAATAAATACTCATACTACCAAGGTAAAATGTTGCATAGCTTCATTAAATATAAAGTTATCGTACATAAAAATGCAGCTGATTCCTTTTGTGTAATAATAACCAGGCGTTGATGGAGTTTTGATGCAATGACGCAAAGTCCTTCCTGTTTCTGGGAGGCTTTTACTTTGAAAATATCTCTCTTGTTCTGGTTCTAGCTTGTAAAATCTCTCTCCTATAGTGTACATTTGAAATGTGCAGAATGTTTGTTCGTTCTTGTGACTCCATTTTGGTCACAATTGGTTATTTTGGTTCTAACAAGACCAGACATCTATCGAAAGGGTTCTCGTGTCTGGATCCATGCATCAAATATGATAGAAAATGGTGATTTTGCTCCAAAATAAGATTTAAGAAGTGATTCCCCCACAGTTACACCTCGCTGCGACATGGTTTTTACCAGTTTGGCTGTCAAAAAGCAGATAATTGGCTTTTTAAGGGTTTGGTTATACGACACTGGAGTGCCTATAACATCTCTGATTCCTTCTTCTTCTTTGTTTGTCCCATCTTTCTTCCTATAAACCACCCCAGAAGATAGTCCTCAGTCAGCTGCTTCAAGTTCGATCCCACTTCTGCTTCTTCCAACCGACGGAGGTGAAGCCAACGCGACGTTTTCCCGTCAGCGCCCACAGCCGACTTTCACAAAGAGGAATCAGCAGAATTCCTCGGTACGTTCCCACCAGTCGAACCCAAACTGCAGATCCGCTGTCCACAACGACGACGAAACCACCGGCGCTCACAGTGACGAAGGCAGAAAAGAGAATCTGACGCCTCTGGATGTAGGAACCCAAACCAAACCAGACAATGGAAACTTCAGCCTTCTCCGGAGCAGCCCAGTTATCTCCAGACGCAGCAGGCCCATCTCCTGGACTGGAGGAGGAACCGGGAATCCAACAAGGTGACTAGATCTACGGTCGTGAGTAGTGATGCACGATATTGAAATTTTTGACCGATACCGATATTAAGATTTCTGATATCGCCGATAACCAGTGTTACCGATGTCGATATTCAGTTTTTGTTCACACCGAAAAATGAGTGTAAGTGTGAGAACGTGACGCCCAAACTAGACCACATAGTCTTCTTTATTATGTAACAAAAGTAAAACAAATTTGAACATATTTAAGTTCAAGTTCAGGACCATTTAAGTAAAAACATCTGTGAAATAGCAGCAACATCAAATGTAGAGACGAAGGCGCTATCGTTAGACAATCATCGGCTAAATTTGTTCATCGGACCGATACCGATATATCGGGAAAAAAACACGAATATCGGCCGATTCCGACGACATATCGTGCATCCTTAGTCGTGAGCTAAAGTTTGGTGGTTAGCATCGTTACCTCACAGCTAGAAGGTGGGGGCACCGGGATCTTTCTGCATGTTGTCTCCATGTTCTCCCCGTGCAGAGTGGGTTCTCTCCGGGTTCTCCGGCCCTGTGATAGACTGGTTACCTGTCCAGGTGAACCTGCCTTCACCATGAGTCAGCTGGGATAGACTCCAGCCCCCCACCACCCTAGTGAGGATTAAGCGATGGATAGATGATGGATGGATGGATGAGTTTTGGTGCTTTTCAATTAATATTTCCATCAGACTTGTGACATTTTCAGGACTGAAGAACACATTAAAGTTCTGTTAGAAACTGCAACTGAACCAATTTGACATCCAGTCCAGGTGTCCCAATCTAAAGCCAATGTCCTGCTTCTCTACAACCGACTCTGAGCGTCCATATTATGGGAAATATCAAAGCTTCAACAGTAAAACTGCATCGTGAGACATATATTCATAGAAACAATCACTGGTACCCTGGTTGTGCTTCTGTTTCTTGATAAAAAACACTAATATCGGCCGATTCCGACGACATATCGTGCATCCTTAGTCGTGAGCTAAAGGTTAAGTACACTTGTGTATCGTGGCAGTCGTGACTTTCTGCAATTCTACGGTTTCATTTTGCTTTTATCCGAAGCGACATACATCTGAGAGTCGATACAACACGAGCAAGGATCCAGTCAGTTTCAAATGTCTCCTCTAACTGTTGATTTTCTGCAATGAAACCTTTAAAAACGCATGCGTCACAAAAAAACATCTTGAATTTAAATTCTTAAAGGTCTTCTGGAAATATGACTAAATCTGGTGGGTCAAAAATATACATACAGCAACTAGAATGACCAGTTTTGGTGTTGGAGAAATAGAGTTAATCAAATTCTCGTAGCAACCTCTTAACTTCTCGTAACATTTGACCACAGCTGGCGACTCCTCCGAGCCAAGTCAAATATAATCCACTCACTGGACTCAACCACAAACACTGCAGTGGGAAAGTCTCAGGAAAAAGTCAAATCACTGATGTGAACAAGTCAAGAAAGTCACTTGGAGCCATTTTAAAGCAGCTACAGATCCTAAAATCTGTGCAAACAATTGTTTTTTTTTAAGTACAAACTGCGCGGTACAGTTGTGTCGCTGCCACAATCAGGACAGGAAGCAATTAAAAGAGAAGCGACAGCAGGAAGAAGGTAGAAATGAGCTCAGAAAAAACGTAAACATGTTAAGAAAAATACACAAATGTGAAAAAATACAGATTTCTGTGAATGCGCACAGCGTCACATATGTCATACACATTAAATGACAATATGGTGTGATTTTAAACAACTGAACAGACGACAGAAAGATCTGCTGCCAGAGTGTTGCTTTGATGCTTTGTCCACTAGATGGCGCCACAGAAAAGCCTTTTTAAATCCTCCACATGCTGCAGTTTGGATTTAACTGACTGCAAACTGAACAGCTTAAACACAAAAGGTGATTCAGACGAAGCCCGTAAAACTTTAAATTAAACTCCGAACTGCAGTTTGTTTTGTTTCTGGTGAAATCCCAGACCAAGGTGTCTGACTTCCTTCATGAAAGTCAGCGTTTGACGCTTCTGATACTCGACGCGCTTGAAGAAACAGGAACCGAGATGACGAACACGGAGGCTTTGTCAGATTTATATTCGTGAGCTTCGGTTTAATACGTTCCTGTAAAAAAGGAGAAACGCGAATTTTCAATTTCTGCTGCAAGTCCAGAAGTTGAAACCACTTTTAATGTCAAACAAACAAAAGTTATGTTGTTGTTCAACCAACCTCTTCCTTCTTTTCATGTAAACTTGTGCTTAAGCATAAATCTGATCTTTTAAAACATTTTTTTTCCTGAATGTTGATGTGACACGTTGTCGTTCACGTCTCATGTATCAACTATTATTTCAAGTTCTTTTAAATTCTAAAAACTTTTTTTCGAAATTTTAAGCTTTGTTCGAACATGAATATCTCCGGAACTATTAAAGATAAAAGCCTGAAATTTTCACCGCTATATCCCATCATACCATTGATTAAAAGTCTGCAATATTGGACATGTAGCTTCAATACGCTTTGATCATCGGTTAGATGAAATATGACACACACAAAAATAATTTAAGTCCCATTATTTAGCTCATATTAACAAAAAAACGATAACGCAGACGTCAACTAGTGATATTTTCTGAATCATATCTAGCTGCATGACACAAGAATACAAAACAGAATATATAGAATGATTTTTAAAATGAAATATTTTGTCAATAACAAAAAGCAAGTTTATTTTTTTTTTACTTTCATAAGTGATCGAGCAGGTTTATCAAGTTGTACCGCAACAACAAAAGCTTTGCAAGGTAATGATCGGAGACGAAGTGGGGTTGCAAAATAATTCCTAAATCGTTGACATGATGAGAAATAAATTCATAAATTTAAGGGATTTATCTTTGTCAGATGATGTCGTTCAAACAGCCTCAAATTTCAATGTGCAAAAAATGTGCTGAATGGGCAATTTTTTAAGATGAAATCATCTTGAAAAGTTTTTGATATATAAAGCTGAAACTTCACAGATACCATTTTAAATATCCACAGTTTATAATAAAAAAGGTTCAGATAGTTGAGTAGAAGGACAGTGATGATTTGAGACGGATGAACCCATCTGTCCTTTTTGCGACTAAAGTGAAATATTACATCTTCCAGCTCCGACTCTCCATCTCCTGCCTCTCTGCGTCCTATTGTGGAAGACGTGGGATCCAAACCGAGCTCCTGCTGCCGCTCAGTTTCAGTCCAGGCGGACGAGAAGCAGCGCTGCATCTCTGCATCGTCGGATCTGAACCGCCTCCTGACTGACGAGCACCTTCCTGACGGTGGACGGCAGGGATCAGCTGAGGAGCACCGAGGGCCTCAGTCAGAAGGTTCAACTGGTTTAATTGTTACTGGTTTGTCTTTAATTTGTGTTTTATGCAGGTTACGAAAAATAAGACTTCTTGGTTAAGGTTGTAGAAAGGTCCAAAGTTGCCGTCTTGGCTTCGTAAACTTTGTAAAAGCTCCACTCTGAAGTCCTTAAACAACTTCATGTGTTGGCAGCTGTGAGAAGATGCCACAGAAGTTTCCAAACACTTGTACATTGTGTAGGATTGAGCGGTGTATAGATGATGGATGGATGGATGGATGGATGGATGGATGGATGGATGGATGGATGGATGGATGGATGGATGGATGGATGGACATTGTGTTTCCATTGACTCCTAGAACTCAGAATCTTCCATGATGGAATCACTGAAGCACATGAATCTTAGTTACAAAGAGTCACCATGCGTTTTGGTTCTTTTTCAAAAACGTATCATAGGCCTTCAAGAAATATGACAAAATCTTCTGGGTCAAAAATATACATGCATTAGTGCTACTATTTGGTAAAAATGTTCTTTAGCGATTTTATCTTTGACTCCTCTTGACAGAATTGGTGCAGTTAAACCAAATATAAACTTATTTCTTCACCACAGTAAGCAGGTTGTCAGCAGGGTTTAGGTCAGGACTTTAGGGAGACCAGTCTAGAACCTTCATTCCTGCCTGATTTAAACATTTCTTTACCACTTTTGATGTGTGTTTGGGGTCGCTGTCTTGTTGGAACACCCAGCTGCATCCAAGAACCAACCTTCTGGCTGGTGAGTTTCGGTTTTCCTGGAAAGACGCTGCCACCTCCATGCTTGATGGTAGGTTTGGTGTTTTGGGGGTTGAAGGCCTCACCTTCTCTCCTCCAGACATGCTTCTGCTCATTGGTTGAACCTTTGACCCTCCTCTTGACAGAATTGGTTCAGTTCAACTAAATTAGTTGTCTTTCTGACCCAGACTCATTTCTTCTCCAGTCCACAGGTTCTTGATGGGTTTCAGTCAGATTTAAACATTTCTTTACCACCTTTGATTTGTGTTTGGGGTCACTGTCTTGTTAAAACACCCAACTGCATCCCAATATTGTGGCTGATGATTTGAGGTTTTCCTGAAGAATGTGGAAGTGATCCTCCTTCTTCATTATTGACTTTGTGTAAAGCTCCAGGTCCATGAGCAGCAAAACAGCCCCAGAGCATGATGCTGCCACCTCCATGCTTGGTGGTAGGTTTGGAGTTTGTGGGGTCTAAAGGCCTCGACTTCTCTCCTCCAAACATATTTCTGCCAAACAGCTCAATGTTTTGTTTCATATACTTTGTACATCACCAAAACTGATAGTTCAAGTTGCAGAATGTATATTTTTGACCCAACGACATAGTATTTTCACAACAGTGGAGATAATTAGATTGTGAAAGTAGCAATACTACAATATTCCATTTAAAATGTGAGCACCAAAGGGTGTAAGTATCACCAGAAACCATTTAATTCAGCTGTACCTTTGCTCCTATTGGTGTGGTTTTAGGTGTGCTGAGCTCAACACAACCCGTCAAAGAGCGACGGTGCAGCAGTATCCCAGATTTCTCTGCAGACATCTTCAAGACCAGCTGTGATCTGGAAAAGGTAACTTCTAGCACAGTTAGCAAAACCGGTTTAAAAAAATATAGCGATTTTTATTCTCAATTGTCATGATGTCGGTGCTGGTTAAAACATCTTTGGATGCACCAAAAGTTCCTCGATGCAGGACAAAGCCTTCCTGAACTCCTCCAACCAATTAGAGGAAAGTTGTTAGATGTTCTCAGCAGTACTGATGGTAATGATGGCGGACTGGTGCAAATGTGTGCAGGAGAACGCTCATTTCATCGTGGTGGACATGGTGTTGGAGATGCTGGAAGGAGCCAAGTGGTCTCTGAGCTCCAATCGATGGACCTCCAACAAGCACTGCGAGATGTGCACAAAGAGTCGCACAAGCTCTGCACAGGAAACACGCAAACTGATACGTAAAACATACAAACCGGCGCGAAGCTCCAGCGTTTGGGACGCCGAGAGAGAAAACAGCAAGCGCAGACGTCCAGACGAAGAAAGAAAGACGCCAGGAGGAAGTCAGGAGGAAACAGGAAGCGACGAAGCTGAACACCCTGTAAAGACTTTCTCTGTTCTGTCCACTGACAGCGGATTTGAAGGTAAAAAGATTTTCTGTTTTCTGACCAGGAAACGTTGGTACTTAGACGTTGCTTGTCTGTCAGTGGCCTCACATTGTATCTGAATGTGAACGAAGGTCAAAAACATTTAGAAATACTCGTGTTTAGTAAAATATTTGTCTAAGTGTGGACAAGGGATGTTTAAGTTTTACATTTTCCCCCCACATAGTGAAAATGCAATAAAAACAGGTGGATGAACACATAAATACGGCTGCATTTTCACACATAAGAAATCGACTTACTGGGTTTTTGAGACTTTTTTTTCTTTTTTGACTCTTTAATTACAGGCGACATATCTGGATTTAAGTATTTGCTGTAAAGTTCCACAGTTGCTACTAAATTTAAATTAGCAAAAAATATGATTTTAGATTTCAGATATAGAATGCTTTTTCCAGGCAAAATATGTAAATTAAGGACCGAAAAATGTAAATTTATTTTAAAGATGTTCCCATGTAAGATTGCAGAAGAAAAGTAATAATTTACATGTTGACTGTTAAAAAACAACAACAACAACAAAACCAGACCAAAATTGCAAACACTAGGTTGTTCTTTTACATTTTGTGAACATAACATCACTGAAATTAGCTAAAAATGTTGTTATTTTACAGATATTTGCAGCTATTTTCATAGTTTGTACGGCTACTAAACGTATTTCTTTCTGGCATCTTTGCTTTTCACATATAAG
>NW_007579395.1:12804-15058 GCF_000690725.1 Stegastes partitus | reverse complement strand
TGATCTGAGGTCTTAAGAGGTGAAACACATCTGGAGTTTCGGACATCAACTCAAACAGCTGGAAATATGAACATGTGAATAAACATCCCGCCTTCAATGGGGATCAATAAAGTTCTGTTCTATTCTATTCCCTGTGATGCTGCCAGTTGCCGGGTAACGGCGGCGTGGCGGTGAGCGGCGGCAGCCTGACGGAGGAGATCCGGCTGAGGACCAGGATGAGAGGATCCCTGAACTGGGCTCCGCCTCGGTTCCAGATCATCTTCAGCGTCCAGCCGACGCACAGGTCCGCCTTCGAAACAACGTTCACGCGGCGGTTCGGGGCCTTCCGGCTCACCGTTTGTGTTTTTTTGTTTCTCACAACAGACGCAGTGAAGTCGTGGCTTCGCAGCACTTCCTGTGTGCAGGTTGTGGGACTGAGGTGGAGCCCAGTGAGTTCACAGCCGATGATTCACACCGAATGAATGCCTCTGCTCCTGCTCACACCATCATCCCCACATCTGTCATCTATTTACACTATTATTATTAATGTTAGTGTAATTCCAGCCATGAAACCAGAGGCCTGTTGTTGCAGCAAACAACAGAAATTATTTTTATTTATTTATTTATTTATTTATTTATTTATTTAAATCTCCTCTTACAGCTTCTCAGATGTAAATCTTTATTCCTCTGCAACATGTTTGGATTCTGAACTGCTGGTTGCACAAAACAGAACTTTTTTAAACAACTCATTTCCTTTTTCCAACTGTTGTCACACTCACATCCGTCCCCCCACAAACGATGGCAGGTAGGAACCAAAGTTATAGGATGAACTCAGTTGTGTAGATATATTAAGAGTGATATGAGCAGTAAAATAACCCTACAATGTAGTTTACACACTGACTAATCAGATGAAAACAGATTCACAATAAATATAAAGAGTCCATTAACAGGAAGTGGAGCCCAGGTGTTTGAAATGTGGGAGATTTTGTGTTTTAAGGGTTATTGTGCTTCACATATCCAGACATTTTAATACAAAATAAGTTGCTTTTATTCTTGTTCAAAGCGTTTTTCTGCTTTTCTGTCACTAAGAATCACTGAATTTGTTGGATGTCTATGTGTAATGATNGCAAACAACATAATTTTACTGATATATAATTTTGTTTCAAGACAAAATATGTATGTTAAGGATTGAAAAATGTATTTTTAAATGTTATGTTACAGATTTTCCCATGTTTTGCTGGATTAAAGGTAATATCTAGTAAAAGTACAGAAAAAAAACGTTAATTTGCATTTTGACTGAAAACAACAACAAAAAAACAGACCAAAAAATTGCAAACAATGTCAACAAAATCTGTATTTTTACAAACAGCAGGTTGTTCTTTTACATTTTGTGTCCGTAACATCACTGAAATTAGCTAAAAATGTCGTTATTTTACAGATATTTGCTGCTATTTTCATAGTTTGTACGACTACTAAACGTATTTCTTTCTGGCATCTTTGCTGTTCACATATAAGGAACCGACTTTTTGGGTTTTTTTGAGAGAATTTTTCTTCTTCACTTCTTTAATTTAGTCGATTTTTAATGACAGCAGGCGATATATGTGGGTTAAAGTGTTGTCATGTTGTTGGAAACGAGCCAGAAAATGCAGCTCATTCTGTGTAACGTGTGACTTTCAGACTGTGGAGTCGACGCCACGCTGATGCACAAAGATTCTCTGAAAAAGTAAGATAAACGGTCACTGTCAGTCCCCCCAGATCGTCGCATTTCTACCGAGTCGTGAGTTAATCTACACTTTCCCACAATGCAGCGCGGAGTTTCTGGCCCAGCAGCTGGTGTTGGAGTTCAAGAAACGCTGGCTTCCTTCGACTGAGCTCCGGCGTGGACGCCTGAGCCTCCGCAGCTCGCTTCAGGAGGTCAGAACCTGGAAAAGCTGCTTTTTATGCAGCGTGTTGGAGACACAGCAGGGACGAGTGTATAAAAATAGACGAAAGCAGCGGATGATTAAATCGACTTTGTGCTGGTTTATGTGGGCGCTGTAACAGCAATGTGGTGCTTTATTGTCACTGTGCAAAGAAATTTCTGAATATTAGAACAACAGATAAAAACTAAACCAAAACATGCACTAAAAAAAGAAAAAAACTTAAACCTTAAAACCCACCAGTAGGATGTGAACGTTTTCCTTTTTTTCCCCCCAAATAATCACTAAAGTGACACCATTTATCAAAGTATAAAACCAAAAACAATCATTAGTTTTTCATCTTTCTTCCACTCAAA
>NW_007579395.1:6828-9074 GCF_000690725.1 Stegastes partitus | reverse complement strand
TTTTTTTTTTTTTAGGTACAAACTCATAAAAAGCTTCTTCCTTTGCCAACAGGATACATCAAGAAGCTGCGATATTGTGAATACCTCGGCAGGTGATCACCGTGATGTTTCATCAGCCAAACATCCAACACATATTAAAGTAATACAGCTACCGTGACCTGATAATTAGCTCCTTTCATTTCCTTTCTCAGGTATTTCTGCGACTGCTGCCACAGCGGCTCCGAGGCTGTGATTCCTGGTCGAGTTCTGTCCTGCTGGGACTTTGGCAGGTAAGAAAATCATCAGGTTTACATCCACAGAGACGTAGAGCACAGTGGTACACCCACAGAACGAGGATTTCTGTTTGAATTTCTGACCAAAATGTCAATAAAATGACCAGGAAAGGCAACAAAAAATGACCAGAGAAAGGTGGAAACGAGCCACACAGAGACAGAAAAGACTAAAAAGAGGTTCAGAACTAAATATCAACGACTGAAAAATTAGCACTGAAAGATGCAGAACACCCAGAAAGAGATGCAAACAAACCACAAAGACATGAAACTTCTCACAGCGAGTGAAAAATAAACACAAATAGACACAAAATGACTGAAAGGACTCACTAAAGGACGACGCAGACAAACCACCACACCAAAAAGGAACCGCATAGAGACTGTATTTAAAAGATATTATATTCATATATTTGTATATTTTATTCACTTTTCAATAAATCTCAAAGAATCTCCTCGAACGTTGCAGCGTAGAAACAAACAAACGTGTTTTTTCATGTATTTTACGGTAACATTTCTGCAGTAGAGAGATTTTATCGTATTAAATTACAGATTAAAAAAATACAAAATATAATATATATACAGTAGCTTTCCATTATTTATAAGGTTATATTTCTATTATTTCATCTTCCATTATATTCCTGTGATTTAAAGGTGGCTACAATTCTGTAAGTGACACTTTTATTTTTTATTTTTTACATTATTTATTTATTTTTTTTAATTAAATTGCAATAATTACCTCAGAAAAGAGACTTTAAATGTCAATAAATATTAGCTGTTTACTTTTTTTGTTCTTTTTCTTGTTGAGAGAGAGCAAATTTTGTATTTTTTTAAATGTATTTTTTACTTTTATATTTCATTTTTAAAAACATCTTTATAAGTTACAGTATTCTGCCATTAATTTCTACATTTTTATTATTATTATTATTATTATTTAATCGTCTACAGTCTATGAGTCACACCAGAATAATGCATCTGCTGTAACTGACACCATCATCTGTAACATGTGTCTCACATTTAGGCGCTAACGTCATCAAAACAAACGTCTAAATTCTTCAACAGCTCATTTATGTTTCCACTAATGTCACACTCACATCCGTCCCCCCGCAAACAAGCACAGGTAGGAACCAAAGTCGCCGTCAGTCACCCGTAAACAAGCTGCTGAAATATAAAACAATACACTGAGAGATATAGAAAACACTCAGCTGTGCAAAGTCCAGATCAATCACAGGAAATATTAAAATCACCCAATGACCCAAATTAATGAAGCCAACTCAGCCGTAATCTCACTTCAACTGTCTCCATGCCTTTGTTTTTATATCATTTATAACATATTGCAGATGCTCTGTCAGCGATTTCTCCAAGCAGCTGCTGGATTCGGTTTGGAATCAGCCGCTGTTTGATCTGAACTGTGTCGGTAAAACGCTGTACGGCCGAGTGAAGGAGCTCGACAGGTTCAGGGTGAGTTCAAGGCTAACGTAATGTGTTCTGGGGACTTTTCCTTTAGAATAACCGTTCACACACACATAGAAGCACAAGGTCCACATGTGCAGCGACACAATCACTCACGTACGTTTAAATCCTGAAAAAAATGAAACGTTTGACGCTTCAGAGTGTTCGGATGGAAAACATCAGAAGAGTGAATGAATGTTAAACTACAGATTTACATTTGTTTATCAAACAATGAAGGTTTTTCCACACTGATAATAACTTTATTTACACGGAACCTTCCAAAAACAAACTACAACATTCACTTAGAACAACACAAAGCGAAAGAGACAAAACGTGATTCATTTAAGAGCTTTTTGACCAGTTTCTGGCCTGTTTTTTCACCTGGTTGAGACTGGTTTCAGACCAGTTAGGGTCTGATTTAAGATCTTATCTGACTGGTTTCAGACCCAGAATGGAAACGATGTCAAATATTTTTTGGCCTGTGTTTGACCTGCTTTTAGGCCGGTTTTAGACCTGATTTAAACCGGT
>NW_007579395.1:1522-6388 GCF_000690725.1 Stegastes partitus | reverse complement strand
ACCTGATTTAAACCGGTTTCAGACCTGGTTTACGTCTGAATCAGAACCTTTGTTTGGCTGGTTTGTGGCCTGGTTGAAGGTCTGTATTGGACCTGGTTTAGACTGGATTCAGACCCGGTTTAGGTCTAATTTAAGATCTTGTCTGACTGGTTTCTGGCCTGGGTTCGACTGATTTCGGGATGTTTTTATGACTGGTTTCTGGACTGGATTTTAAACTGGTATCAGATCTGGTTCATGCTGGTTTCAGACCCAGTTTAGGTTTAAATTAGGATCTGTTTTTGGACAGTTTTTTTTTTTGGTTTCATACTTTGGTTTCTGATCTGGTTTTGGAGCATCTTTAGAACTTCTTCTTTGGGTCTCTTTTGTGACTGCATGCGATACTGACGTCAGAACCAGACTGTCTGCTGCAGAGATCCTTGTTCTTCTTGTGTGTGAAGATGCTGATTTTTATGTAGCTCTACCCGGTGAGGGAATCTTGTCTCATGAGTCTGGCTACACGTTTTGTAAAGATGATGGATGAAGTGAAAAATGGAGAGAAAAAAGATCAAAGACAAGCAGATAGACGACAAAAAGAAAGAAAAACACAAGAAAAAAGACCAAGTGGAAGATAAATGTTGGACTGTACGCTCAGAAAGTAAACACGCCGCGAAGTCTTCAGTCTGCTTTGTTGACTTTCCTTCATTCCTTCTTTTCCTCTTTACTGACTCGTCTCCTCATCGTTCCTTCAGGAGCTGCAGGAGCAGCTGTTGGGCATCAAGAAGCTGCTGAAAACCTGCAGATTTTCCGGAAGGTAGAACTTTATGTTTTGTTTTTTTTACACATCAAATAAATCCTGCAATAAACAAAACTGTCACCCAGTGAACATGAAGTATGACGGTTTCCTGTAGAAAACATGACGTTCCTGTGTCTGCTGTGAAAACTTCTTATGAGATTTTGTGCTTTAACCTGCAGGTTTGTGACATGAAATTAATATTTGAATAGGAATTTAACATCGTCTGTGTTGGACTTGAACATGTCGGTGTTGTTTTTAATTGGGCCACTAGGCGGCGCCAGACTGCAATGAACTCAAGTGTCTCACAAAGACTGTGAGAAAAACCAAAAGAGTCTCAGACAGAAGTGGTTTGAGACTGTTTTGACTGGTTTCTGACCTGCTTTTGACCCATTTAGGACCAGATTTTATACCAGTTCAGGACGTTTCCTGACCTGGTTTCAGAACCATTTATACCTTTTTTTTTTTGGACTGGGTTCTGGTCTGCTGTTGACCTTAGACCTGGCCCTTTAAGTTTTACCTGGTATCAGACCAAGTTAATACTAGTTTCTGACCTAGTTTAGAACTGATTTAGGAACCTTTTAACTAGTTTCTAACCTGGTATCAGACCTGGTTTCAGACCCAATATAGGTCTGATTTGGGAACTTTTTGGCCTGGTTTCAGAACTGTTCATATCTGATTTAAAACCTTTTATTGGACTGGGTTCTGGCCCGGTGTTGACCTTAGACCTGGTTTTCAGACATTAAACGTATAATTTATTGGCTTTTCTGATCTGGTACCAGACCTGGTTCAGACTTAGTTTACCTCTGATTGAAGAACTGTCTTCACTGGATTCTAGCCTGTTTTTGGTCTGTTTTAAACCTAATTTTAGACCTTCTATGTGACCTGGTTTCAGACCCAGTTCAGGTCTAATTTAGGACCTTTTCTTACTGGCTTCTGACCTGGTTTTTCACTTGGTATCAGACCAAGTTAAGGCTAATTTCTGACCTAGTTTAGAACTGATTTAGGAATCTTTTAACTAGTTTCTGACCTGGTTTCAGACCCAATATAGGTCTGATTTGGGAACTTTTTGGCCTGGTTTCAGAACTGTTCATATCTGATTTAAAACCTTTTATTGGACTGGGTTCTGGCCTGTTGTTGACCTTAGACCTGGTTTTCAGACATTAAACGTATAATTTATTGGCTTTTCTGACCTGGTACCAGACCTGGTTCAGACTTAGTTTAGCTCTGATTTAAGAAGCTGTTGGACTGGTTTCTAGCCTGCTTTTGGTCTGTTTCGGACCTCATTTTAGACCTTGTATGTGGCCTGGTTTGGACTGGTTTCAGACCCAGCATAGGCCTGATTTGGGAACGTTTTGACCTGGTTTCTGACCTGGTGTTTCACTTGGTATCAGACCTGGTTTAGACGAGTTTCTGACCTCCTTTAGATATGATTTAGGAATCTTTCTGACTAGTTTCTGACCTGGTTTTTGACCTGGATCGGACCTGGTACACCTGGTTTCTGATCTAATCTCCTCCGATATCTTTAAAACTGAAACCTGCCTCCCTGAAAAGCACAAAGTCCTTTAACTGCGCTGCAGTTTTTAGCTGAGCTTCTGCCCACGGACAGCAGATTTGACGCTCTGTCTGTCTGTTCCAGTGTTCTGGCCGAGTTCGGGCAGCTTCCTGCTCACCTGCTGGAGAAGCTTCACCTGTTCTCCATGGACGACCTGTTCAGGGTAAAGAAGGGTCAGCTGTTGCTTCAGGCCAGAAACCTGCTGCACTCGGCCATCGATCACGTTGAAAACTGCCAGGTCGGTCTCCTGCTGGGATCGGTGTTGTGTTTTACAAACTGGAATGTGTTTAATAAATACAGTTTAGCCCCAAAACTATCAACTATCCAAGATAAACTTAGATGTATAGTGAATTTTTATGTGACTATCAGGTTTCTTTTGACTGGAAACTGGAGGCAAAAGACTTTAAGATGTTGTGTTATTAATATTAAAGATTAATTTCAACATTTTACATAAAAAACATCATTTAAAAATGTAGATGTACAGTCTGTAATGTACGGTAATCAGTGTCAGGGAGTAAAATCACAGAAAAAAAAAACATTTAAAAAGAAAAAGGACTAAATTGTAAATAGATTCTGTACTTTCTGAAAAGTGTTTTGTTCTTTTATAAAGTTTAACTGGATTTAAATCAGCAAAGAAATAACATTTTACATATATGTGCTGTTAATAGAACAACAATATGTTTATTAAGATTAAAAAATTGTAAATATTTTTTTAAAAATCTGTTATTTCATAGATTTTCCCAGTTTTGTTGTATCACAAATATCCAGTAATGGAAAAAAAAAAGTTAATTTACAAGTTGATTGTAAAAAAAAAAAATCATCATTTTTATACAAACACAAGTTTTTTTCAACAATGTGACTATAAAAGGGCATTTTTTCTTTATTTAAATCAACCAAAAATATCAATATTTTGCAGACATTTTCTGTTATTTTATCAGTTTTTGAAAGTTACAGTACTTCACTGTTTTTTTTATTTTCTGGCTTCTTTGCTACGACGATTTTTCTTTCGAGAACATTTTTGTTTGAGGAAACCATCAGGATGTTCGAACTACACTCTGTGGTCTCTCTGATTTTTTCCATCTTTCCCGACTTCCTTCACGCAGCTGTGTCTGGCTCGAGGCTTCATCTGCGAGTTCTGCAGAGAGAAAGACGTCATCTTTCCTTTTCAGACTGACACCTGTAAACGCTGTGCAGGTGAGCGCACAACGCCGATCGCTTTAAAGGATCAAAAACTAAATAAAATGTATTTCCAAACAGAGGCATCAGTCAGACAGGATTATTATTACAGTCGAAAGTGGGCAGATATCTGTCTGAGCAGATTGTGGAAACCAAGTTGTACTCATGATGCAACCTCCAAATTGTTGCCTCTATATGTGTCCTCATAGTGAAAAGGTGATATTATTACTGTTTAGCTTCTTCCTGCTGCCACCAAGTAGCCAAAAATATAAGTCATTGCAGGATTATTCCCTCTGATTTAGTCTTTTTCTGACTTAAATGTTGGAAAATAAGTGCAGTAGCTACATGAATCCACGCAAAATGTATTATTTTCACAATAAAAGCCTGTGAAATTGTGAGACGTCTCCTTCCTGTTTTAGGCGCTACTCATTGGTTGGGACTCTAGTGTGGCAGGAAACAGCCAAAGTGTTTGTGTTTAGCGTTCAAACGGGTGTGTTTGAATGTAAATCACAGCCTTTTCTAAAACTTAACCAGATAGTTTTGGTGCCTAACCTGAAGCAAGTAGTTTTGTAGCGTGAATTATCTATAGAGGCCAAAGCTGCTCTCATCCAAGGCTGTAAGCATGTTTTTTTTATGCTGTAAAGTTGGACATTTTAACATGGAGGTTTTATGGGGACTGACTCACTTTTGGAGGCGCCTCCAGTGGCCATTTGAAGAATTGCACTTTAAAATGGACGTAGCCTCTTGGTGAACCTGCATTCTGTCTACTAGCCAGCAGGGGGCGACTCCTCTGGTTGCAGAAAGAAGAGAAAATGACACTAATTCTACCCTGATTTATTACCTTAGCAACCATTTTTCTGTTGAGTTTATGGTCTCAGTCTCTAGTTTAGTTACTTTTTCAGAACAGCATTGTGCGCTATTTGTAAATTATGATCCCATTTGGAGTCAAATGGGCGATAAATCAGTGTTTACGCTTTAGCACCTTGTTGCTGCCGTATCGCCATGCGTAGTGTCCTCGTGTTGTCAGTCAAATCCATCCGTCACTTGTCATGTCTGGTTTTAAATGATCAAAATGGCAAAAACAAACTCCAGTAGGTGCCATCATGGTGGAAACATCGACCTTTTATGTACCAACTATAGGTTTAAAGTCAAAGGAAACACGTTATCGATGCATCTCATAGAGTCACAGCCTGAATAGTGACACTAATAAGTTGCTGTACTAACGTAGATGTTGCACATTTTGGTTTGAGACTGTGCTGGGAACTAACTATGACGGCTGATATGCGACCACTGTAGCTGATATCTTCTCTCTCTCACAGCGTGTAAGGCCTGCTTCCACAAACACTGCTTCGCGGAGAAAAAGTGT
>NW_007579395.1:0-1409 GCF_000690725.1 Stegastes partitus | reverse complement strand
TTTTTAATGTTAAAGCACTGTTGAAATGTAAATAACTTCTGTCCTCATCCGTCCTTTCTTCCTAAATTCACACAACATGTGTTCAAGAAGTTCAACATGTTAACTTCTGTCAAATGCGTCATGTTTCCTGTGGAAATAAATGAGTATGAGAGTGATTCTACCTGAAAGACACAAGATATGGATGCACTTCTGTGTGAAAGGTTTAAAAATGTCTGCTGTCTTTATTTTTGTTTGTTTTGTTTGTATAATAGAAGTTTCTTGTTCTTCAGGTGAGTAATATTACCAACTAATCATATCTTTTTAAAAAAAAACTTGATTATCAGCACTTTATATCAAAATACTACATTTTTATGTATATTTTTTAAACCTTAGAATTCATTACTGGCAACAAAACCTAATTTATCAGCGTCCTCGAACATTTTGAACAAAGTGAAATAACATTAATTTAGAGTCGTAATGAAAAAGCAAACGTCTTTGAATAAATTGCAGTTTAAATTAATGAGAGTTATTTCAAACTTATTGAGACTGTCAGGACCATAATACACATTATCAGATCATTCAAACCATAATTTGTCCCATACGTATTATATCACGTATTCATTTTAAATAGCAAAATGTTCCACTTGTTATAGAAACAACTAAATCCTCAAAATCTGCAAAAATTGTGTATTTAATTCAATCTGCTGTCGACTGACTGAGCAGATCGACGTTGTTAATTTCCTCACATGTTGCAGCAGCTGGATGCAGACGAGACACGAAAGACAAGAAGCACAAAAAGTGCAACAAGGATAAAAAATAAAGATATAATGAAGACGATGTGCATGAAGAGTCTACACATGGACACGTGCAGATATGATGGAACATGTACCAACATTTCTGTTATTGCCGTTGTTGCGACTGGCTCTTAGGCCGCAACAAAGGAGAAAACACACAGGTGGGTTCAACTGTAACATAAGGCTATTTATTAAAACAAGGTAGAATCATGAGGTGTGATTGTGAGCGTCAGTGGTGTGCGAGGGTGTATGACTGCAGTGATCAATGTGCGGTGCATGTTGTCAGCATGAAACAAACAAAAAGAGACAAACGCAGGAGCATGGTTGGCTGGGTATGGGAGAAGAGAGAGCGATCTGGCACAGCAGGCCGGCTTATATACTCAGTGAGATTGACCAGGTGCACCAGGTTAGCAGATTGGAGGCTCCGCCCAGCCAGAAACCTGCAAGACAAGAGTGAGAGAAGACAGAGGCTCTGGGGCCGTAACACCGTGAAAACTTTACTGAGAGAAAAGAGCAGCGTCAACAAGATGTTAGTTGACATGAAGAGCTGTAAGAAAACAGCTATGTTTTTATATTTTTAATATCATTATTTAGATTTGTTACCTCCAGGTCCATAGACATTTGGACATTGACACA
>NW_007579394.1:64357-145098 GCF_000690725.1 Stegastes partitus | reverse complement strand
TGGGTGCACTTGTGAGTCCAACTTTTTCGTTAAGTTGCACACAACCTTTCTCAGGGCTTCTTTTGGTGCCAGATTATGCATTTTGAAGGATTTCCTCTTTGTCAGCTACCATACACATAGGTTAAAAAAAAAGAAAGAAAGGGAGAGGGTTACCCAGTTGTTTTTCTGGAGCTACATGGTTCCCTGAGCGCCCCACACGGGTCAGGTCGAGGCTGAACTCCAAGAAGCCTCTAGTCCCCACTCAGTCACTACAGTGCACCCGGTTTGAACAGGTGTGTGACCCAAAGTGAGCTTGAAAACAGTGAAATAAGAGGTTCTGTGATTTTTATCTACCTGAACGGACTGCCCAGAGATGCACACAACCAGATGTGCTCAGTCTTAGGCACACCAATGCAACCATAAAAATATTTAGTTGCGTTTGACAATTTTCTTTGGTCACAGGAGCCATGATTGAATTTCCCTTCTGGGATAAATAAAGTATTTTTCATTTCATTTCATTTTCATTTCATGAACTCTAGAGCTTTGTGCTGCTTGTACATCATCCTGATTTGTGTCAGCTCACACCTTCATAGCACCCAGTCAACTATTTGAACTTGAAGCTTTACTGATAAGTTGCCTTACTTTTCTCAAGCAGCTCGTTTTAATTCAATGCAGCAAAGTAGAACTTGTGTTCAACACCTGTCTCAGAAATCCACCAGTTGCTCCCAAGACTTAAATGACAAACTGTAGCTGTGTGTATATTTGTTTCCTTGGGAAAAGAACCTTACGTTGAAAGTGAGTTGGAATAAAATATTAGTGTACCAGTTGAACACCTCCGTCTCTGTTTTGTCTGTAATTACTCCCAGATTGCATTTCCTGGAAGAAACTGTTCAGAAATAATGATAACATCAGTTTTTCTGGAAAACTTAGAAAACTATGAGACCCTTAAGCATCGTGTTACTGATGTTATTCGAGGTGCTTTGTGAAGTGATGACTCACACACACTTAAGCAGTCTCAGCATTTCACCTTGAGTAATTGTCAACCCACACACACCCTGAGTCACTGTTGCTCAATTACGTGTGCGTGCGCACATGTACGTACATATGCTCGCTGCGTGTGAAGTACGTTTGGGCTCTGTGTGTGTTGTGTGTTGGGTTTCGTGTTGTGGATCCTCTTTTATAATTGCAGGTTAGCGATGAGGTAACAGCCACAGACGGTCATCTCCTTCTGTGGTAACACAGTCGGGGTGTCTTCACTTCCCTCCCTCCGCCTCGGTCAAGGCTCAGGGACCAAAGAACCCACAACACCTCTGAGCTCGACAGCACCTTACATGGACATGGGGCAGTTTAGCCGTGTGACATTAACGTTTTGTATTATCAGTTTAATTTTATAGTTTTATAAGGCTTGATAAATGGAGAGAATACTGATTTGGGGGATTTTTTTATGCAATGATTTTGGGAAAAAACGTGCAAGTATGAAATGCAGTTGCAGCTAAAATGAGGTTTCATCAATGTTTTTGTTGAGCTTAAAGCTTCATTGCACATAGAGTTGATGTGCAGCAGTAGAAAGGTGTGGTGAGACAAGTGTTTGTTGTTGGGAAGCCTGTATGTTGGTTCTACACACTATATTGATTCTTAATTTTAAATTTGGGGCTGCATGTACACATCTGCAGAGGGGATTAGCACAGACTCTTGTTGACTTGGACAGATGACGAAATTTGCGTCACTTGAACCCTAGAAGGCCCTCGAGCAATCACAGATGCATAAAGTTTGACGTTGGCTTACGATCTCCTCTGTGCAGCTGGCATGCTTAAGTTTACTTGCATGTGTCTGTGTTTGCACTGCTTGGAAGCAGTAGATCTGGCTGCTATTTTAGTCTTTTTTTCTGGTTCTGTCATGTGTTGTGCAGTGCCAGTGTAGGTAGAAGTAAGGTACTCTGAACATAGTGAGATCCATACCGGTAAAAATGATCATTCAGAATAAAAACTCAGCTCGGACGAAACTATATTGCGAGATAAAACATGCTTTTGCAATTTCCTTTCTAGGCAAATCTACAGAAAGGATTGGAGAACAAGATAACAGCTGGCAGAAAGAGAAGACTATTGTTAGAAAGGAGGCTTTTTACTCAAGAAGCTGACCCACATTCACAACCAAATCGGGGGTTCACTAAATTTGTATTGTGCTTCGGGGTTTTTAATCTTAATTGTGGCGATGGAGGTGTCAGGAGGAGACAAAGACGATGTTTGAGGAGTTAACAGGAGTATCGGGATTACAGCAGCTCACAACAGATGTGTGTGTGTGTGTGTGTGTGTTGGTGGTAATGAGATTAGGACCCCCCCCCCCCCCTGCCTTTCCCTCCCTCCATCACTGCATGTGTGATGTACCGACTCATGTCATATCTGCAACAGATCCGTACTTTTGTGCTGTTGGCTCTAACGTGGTCCTCAAATAAAAGGCTTTAAGCATCATGATGCTGAGGAGGAGTTGATACAGAGGTCTTCTTCTGCCCTCTAGTGGAGGTTTTGTGTCAGTGCATCGTGGTTCTTCGACACCAGTTTTACTTGAAAAGATGTTCTCCAAAGTTAGAGCTTGTTTTTATTAACTGGAGCTTTTAAAAAAAGGCTTTCATTTCACATAGTTTGGAGTCATTGTGTTTGCTGCTGCTTTGAGAGCAGCATTGGCTTAAATTAAATCACTAAATGTGGACAGTTTGACACAGTTTTCAATGCAATCATTGAATCAACTTGGGTTATTTCTCCGGAGGAACAAAGTCGGCTCAGTGCCCCTCAAGCTCAAGCGTGAGTCTACAAAAAAAAAAAAAAAAGAAATAATGGTAACCTTTTGTTTAAGAAACAGCTGCTTTGGCAAAGTAAGTGTGAAACAGAGCGACGGCAGTCAGAGATCACACACCCGAGCTTTGAGCTGATCTGTGTGACCCTGTGGAGGTCAGTTTGTGTTGCTGGTCAGGCTCTGCTGCCGACGGCTTCAGCGGCGACCAGAGAAGGTCATTCGCTCGGCGGACCGCACATCACTTCTGATTTCTGAAAACTCACTGCGGCCGCTCACGAGGGCGGCAGCACTGCTGAGCCTGCACCACAAATGACTTTCAGCGATGACAAACAGCAGACAAGGACGCAATTAGTTTTCAAAACAGATGCAACGGACTTTACAGACGACACAAATAAACGTTTACTGCTCCCTTTGTGGTCAGTTATACTTTACTTTTGAATTTTTTACAGAAAAAAAGGCAAATCTAAGGACAGATTTGCTTCTTTCTGCTGCAAGCCTACTTTTATTTTGAAAGTCCTCTGAAGATAAAGTTTATCAGCAGTTAACAAATATTCTGCTGGTCCATCATTTTTGCTGAAATTGACAAGAATGGATCAAAACATTTCAATTAAATTTTGCTCTGTGCTTATTTATCGGTTGTCCTTCTAGCATCAGTGAGGAGAAACTTAAAGATTTATCTTTGAAGACACCAAAGCGGAGCCTGACCTTAATGAGAAACTTTTCCTGCCTGAGTTTTTTTGCTCCTCTTCATTAAAGATGTTGAAACCTACAAGCTTGCACTGGTTTGAGAAGACACCTCCTGCAGGCTTAGCTCAGCACATTTAAACACTTTGAACCACTGGGAGCCACAGAGTGCAGAAACTTTAGTGCCGTTCTCGCATTGATCTCAAAGTCTGAGAAGTCTCACAAGCACATGACACTTCTGAAACTGAACCCAGTCAGCCAGAAGATTCAACCTGGAAGCCTTCAGCGCTGAGCACACACGACAAACAAGCACAAATATGGATGTGATGATCCAGAAAAACACACATTTTAGGATTATTTACCAGAAACAGGTTGATTTAAAATACATTTCTATTATTTTAATTCAGAATTATTTACCTGATATAGCTGTAAGTTGATTTCTCCTGCTCAGGACATCATGATGTACCAGACGGTCGTTGATCTGTGGTTGTTTGGCTCCTCTGCTGGTTCAGCAGGCATGTCAACGGCGGATAAATTACAAAGTTTAACCATCATAATGTGGAATTTAATTTTACTGCTTTAAAGGAACTAGACTGGCACTCAAGAATCACAATCCTCTGCCAGGGACAGTGTCCTGATTCACAATTTAAATGAAAATGTTCCAGGACTGCACCAAAATGAGTCTTTCTACCAAATTTCCTGAAATTCAATCTGGTTGTTTTTATGTAATCTTGCTGACAGACAAACAAACAGACACGCAAAGACCGCTGAAAGAAGATTAATTCCCTAAATCTCGACGCAGTGACAAGATACAGAGCAGTTGTGTGTTCACATAACAGGGCCATGTTATTGCTTATTCACAAAATAATGATGATCTTGGACTCGAAAACTGTCATTTTTGTCATCTGTTGCAGCTTTAACAGAAAGATTTATTTCCCAAAATAGAGTCCTATGACACACACAGCTCTGTTTTCACCTGTTTCACAATCACTTAGCAGACGCATGCATTGTTGCGGCTTTTGAACGATGCATGCTTAAAACATCAACGCAGTCTCATTCAGTCTTCCTTTCCAATTCTCTCTCTTGCTCATACATACATCCACCCGCTCTGCCAGAGGGCTTTTCACCACAGTGACTGAGCCAACCCAGCTGTGGTCTGTGGGAACAGCAGGCAGGAAGTGCTGTGTGTCTATTTCTGTGTGTTCATTTGTGTGTGTGTGTCTGTTTTGTGTCTGCATTGTCTCCAAAGTCGACATATATGACCTGAAACAGGCCGGAACTGTTGTCATAAAACTCTGTAACTGGACAATAAACCACATTAACTGCATTATCATTCATATTTATGAATTACCAGCTGAACAAAACTAAAATTTATTATCAGAGTTCGGTAGCTTTGTAGCATTTAAGCTGGAAATAGCCACATAAAATTAGCCTGTTGTTAGCGAGCAGTGTTGTATATAAATATCCGCTGGGGCAAATATGAGAAGTGAGCGTACACAAGTAAGCAATATTCCATTTATTAATATCAGTTTGAGGCTATGTCTGAGGTTACGGTGTCCAACCCTACTTATGGCTGCGCTTGTGCTGCAGCTGTTGCCGTGGCAACCATTTTCAGCAGCATCTTCGAGTTTAAAAACAATAAAAAAAATACAAATTCAGAGAGGGTGTCAGTAAAACAGCAATGCAACAACAATGATGCCTCATTCTGACGTATTTGTGTGGTGTTTCTATGCGTGGAGATCGCCTTCCTGCTGTTCTGTTGGAGGTGTTGAAGTGATGTTTTTTTTGTTGTTGTTGTTGTTTTTAAGAAATCTGGCACAAAAAAATCCACCACAATATTTTTTTTCTTTTAAAAAGAGCAGATGTTGAGTGTGGTTAATTTTGTCTTTTAAATGATGGTGTGGTTTTTTTCTTTAAAGGCTCAAATGTAGATTTTTTTTGTAAAGAAGACGTGTTAGTTGTTTTTTAGTTTGTATTCATCCCTCGTGTTCCAGCTTAACTCAGTTTCCGTGATGTCCTTATTAAGCACTCATAGGCTTTTTATTTATTTGCATATTTTCAAAGATGTATGACAATATTATCTTTGCAGAAACCAACACTGGTGTCTGGCGTTTGCCTCGTTCACGTCCTCCTTAGACCACCAGGGGTCAGTGTGGGTTCAGGTTTAGCCAGACTGATGCTGAGAACTTTGCCATCAGTCTGCTGGCTGCAGGGAGGTCAGAGCAGCAGGAAGTTTGTGTCATAAAGCTGCGAGGCCTTACATCATGCTTCCCTGGGTAGTCTCTGGGCCCACTGGGACTCTAGTTACTGTTACTGCTCATAGAGGCTTTAACAGTGTTTCTGAAGGGAAGCAGGAAGAAAATGATTTTATGTGTTACTTGCACGAAACACTACATATACACACTTCTTTCCATGTGTGTCTTACATTATTGGAAGACTTCTCGTGTGTGCTTGTGCACTCTGAAAAGTCATTCAGGGAACTTGTTATCACTACTTAGGTAGTGGTTGAGAGATAAAAATTGAAATATACTAATGTAGATAAACCTTTCAAGTTGCAAACATTGTTTTTATGAGTTGTGTTGACATAAAAAAAAAAAGTGTGTAACCTAAACCCACATTTCTGAATTTATTACTTAATTTAATGCAAAATTCAAGTTGTAATAAATTAATCAAACTTTTCCCACTTTGCATTCATGATTAACTCGTGTTTATGCTACCAAGTAATAAGTAACTGTTTTTTTTTTTTTTAAATGCTATTAATTATGTAGGAAAGTCTATTTTCCCTTGTTCAATATAGTTTGTTGGTTGAACGTAATTTAAATAGAAGTGCTCAGTTTTATTTATTTTTATTTTTATTTTAACATTGTTTTTAGAGTGTATGTCTCATAATGTGTTTTATTGCTTTAGAACATGAAGAGATGGAATTTTTAATGTCATTTATTCGACATACTGTCAGATTTGATACAATCCTCAGTGATATATAATAATTATTTCATGACATTGTGATCATTGTAATTACATTTTTGTTTGTTTTAGGTTAGCTCTGGTTTGCTGTACTTTATTTTTATGTGACCTGTAGCTTTTTTTATTTATTTATTTTTTAATAATCCTTTTTAAATTGTTTTCTGCTTGCCAGTGTTCATTGCTGTGCAGATTCCTCTTACGTGAAAACTCGGATCCTGATTCAACTTATAATTAGACAATTACGCATTGACGTTAAAACCTCCACCTTTACCCACCAACCGCCATCGTTTCCCCACGTCTTTCCTCCAAAGGGTGACGATGAATTTTTAATTCCAACTGCAGGAAGTGGCAGGGTAGCAGTCAGGAAGTGAGTGTTGGGGGGAATAAACAGGATGTTGTTGTGTGATCAGCACCGTTTGTGTAGAAACTTCCTTCCACCCTCTGTGCTTTGATGGCCTGTGAAGTCTTCAGGAGTAAATCAAAGTCAGAAAATAAATTGTTTTCTCTCATCTGCAGGCACACATTGTGCTTGAATAGAAGAACCTTGTGAAGGTTTGGCATTGATCTCCGCATTTTCACTGCAAAGCTCTTTTAAAATGACGCGCATCGAATGCAGCGGTTAAAAAAAGGAACAACATCCTTGATTGTTAATGTTGTTATGGGGGAAATCTTCCATCGTGCTGTTTTGTAACATAGTTTTGTAAATCTTTGACGTCATCTCTGTCCTTTCATGTTGCCTATTGTCACATCAGCCGTACTTATGAAAGGGAGCCTCAAGGATAAAATGAAGAAAAGCAAGGAGCCAGTAACAGGCACAAAGCTGTGCAGAAAAGCTACAGAAGATAGACTTTCAGAGCATTGTTGGAGCAGAGAAATGTTTCATACAAGGCTTATTACCGTCAACACGTATGGACAGATGAGCTAAACTCCACGCACATATGTATGCGGCTCAATAGACTTCCTTCAAGCATCCGATTCCACCGGCAGATCAGCACAAAATGGAGAACATGTACTCACAACAAACCCACTGACCCCCGAGAATCAGGATCCATTCTAATCGACTCAGCAGTCCGACACACTGTCATCTCACATGTCGGCACCCCGTCCTCCTATTGTTACAGTGGAGGCGACCCAATGCGGCATTATTGCAGTTAGAGGTGTGTTGTGGTGCGGATGTTGTTGGGTTTGCAGTAGGGTTGCTTTAGTTTGCTTGGAAATGTCAGAGTGGATCATTTGTAGAGATTTGTTGGCTGCTTTTAAGTTTTCACTTCTTGAATATGTCCAGAAACAAAATTCTATCAAGTAATGATGAAGGTCGGTACAAATAGCTGTTCCCTTCATCGAACAAAAAACTCTCCATTAATCACAGGTCCTGGTGTCTACAGGTGTCTACACTGAAGCACAACAGGTCCACTGAAGGACACAACATTGAGACCACCCGCCTGATGTTGTGTTGGTCCTCCTCATATCACCAAAACAGCTTTGATCCAATTCAGGCATGGACATTGGACCTATGGGGGTGTCCTGTGGTGTCTGGGTCGGATGTTGGCAGCAGACCTTTAGGGTTTTGAGTTTGGGCCTGGAGAGTTTTGTAGATCAGATGAACACCTTGAGCCTTGTGTGGGTGCACTGACCTGTTGGGGGTCACCGTTGCCATGCTTGGATCGCATGCATCCACGGGAAAGCCAGGACCCAAAGTTTCTCAACAGAACTTAAGTGTTCTTCATTTCTCCTGTCAGTGGTTTAATTTTGTGGCTAATCATCATTTATCTGTCTTTTTTGTGTGTTCGTACTGCTTTTTACTCGTCCTTATTTTTCACATAGTCTTGAACAACCATCGAAACATGCTCCAATGACACAATACATCTGACCTTTTTATTTGACCGTAAATCTTATAAAACATCCACATTTCTTGAATGAGATCAGTAAGTATCCAACAATAAGCAAATTATAGAACATTTGACAAAAGTATTCAATTCCTATTTTCTACTTTTTGTTGTTGTTGTTAAATGCTAAGAACACGTTCTGAAAAATTAAGTCAACAAAAACTAGTCAGTCAATTAGTATTTGAGTCATTTACAAATCAACTTAGATACATCTTGGATATTTGGGCGTTCAGATTTTATGCATGGAAACCTTGAAAGGTGAAAAGACTGAATCTGTGAAGAAGACCAGAGCCAGACACATTCATTAATCATTTTTACTGTTAGGCAGGGCGGTTGTTCCACGTTCAGCCTTTATGATGATGTGTTCTGACGAGTTTTTGGGGTAATTAAAGTGTTTGGTCCAAAGCCCACACTGAAAAACCAGATTGTCTGTGTTTTTGGACACCGCTGAATGATGAAACTCGCTGAAATATTTTCTGCCAAAAATCACATTGAAAGTTTTATCAATGGGCTTTTCATTCAGCCGCCACAGTTCAGACAAAAGTGTTGCATCGGCACGTGACAAATCGAATCCAACACAATTGAGTGGATCTCCTGCTGTCTTTCCTCCTATTTACTGCTGTCAATACAACCACAAAAGACTTTTCTCCGAACGGGGCGAGCGGCTTTCTGCGTGATAGGCAGCGTAAACAGATAGCAACACTATCTGGAGCAGCAGGTTGAGGGGCTGCCGGATGTGATGGAGTGCCCTGATATCCTGCCATTCATTCATTCATTCACCGACTGTGGCATGTGGGGATAAAGGCTCTCACCTCTCTGCTCTCAGCGCATGTTAAATCCATTACGGCTAATCAACAAGTGCCAAATTGGCAGTGGCTACTATAGAGGAGAATGAGTGTGTTTGTGTGTATGTGTGTGTCTTCCTCTTCTGCTTTAGATCTCAGGAACTCTACATGGGTGTTAAATAAGCAGATTCTTGACTCGCAGCCAGACGCTCTACTTTCTGGCTGTTTTATCAGATCTAAACACAACCTCTGAATCCTAAGAGCGGCGGTCGACCCAAGTGGCAAGACATCCTGTTATCGTCTGATGTATGAAGTGACTAAAGGGGGGGAAGGATGTAAAGTATGTGTTTGTGAGTATATGTGAAAGAAGTAGGAGTGCGACCCTTCATTTGTCGGGTGCCGTTTCTGGTCTGTAAAGGGCCAGGACAATGATTTTGCATATTTTCTACCATATAAGGACCTTTGCTGGTTCCTCCCACAGATTTAATGGGACTCATACGATCACATGGTTAGCTGTGTCTATGGCCTGCACAAAGCCTGTCGCTTCAGCTCGAGGCTAATCTCACAAATCTCTGCATCCTGTTATTGCTCTGATTTGATTCTGAAAGTTCTTACTGTAAGTGGTGATTTGTATCTCCACCACTTGGACAATTGTATAAGACCAACTATTATGACTCAACGGATGTAGACTGCGGGTATAAGCCTGGCAGCTTTCTCGTCTCCTTCCACTGTCTACATGCCACTGTCTTCAAAAGAAACGTAGCCATGGCAAACAATACAACAAACTCTGAGCAACAACCCGCTATCTGAAAATTTCAGGTTTTTGCTGAGGATCTGGATCGTGCAGTAAAGCAGCCCTGCTAGTTTTATGGTGGATTATCCATTTTAATGACGACGTTCATCACCCAGCGTGCAAATGTTCCACTGAAATGATTCCACCTGTCGCCATTTTGAGGAAACACTGAACATCATGAGCTTGGCTCATTGGTTTCAAGAACTGCAAACAATCCAGAGCGTTTCTTTACCCCCCGCTATAGCAGAATGATACCGAGGTGCACCCAGAACAATTTGTACGACAGAATCTACTGGCTAAGAGAGACCAAAGACCAGCTGAACAGTCAGTACTGGCACTGCAGGAACATACACAGCCACCAAATGATTTTCAACTTCTTGATTCAGAAGAACAGTGACATTCTCATGACTTCAGACAGTTGTTTGCTACCCAGGTACACAGTCGTGGTAGTTTCTGAAATTAAAACGCCCTTAAAGTGAACCTCAAACTTTGACAGATAAACGTAATAACTACGAACCAACTCACTGCATATGTTGCAAAAATGAAAGCATATATTGCTCTACACTGTCCATCAAGTTCACCAACATACAAAGTAAAAAGGGAAAACTGTGAACCAGGAGAATAACCTAAATGGTGCAGAGGCAACTACCACACATTGTTTTTGACTTATGCACAGGTAGACGACGACTATCTCCACTCACAGTCCTGCAAGGCTTCTTTTGTGATGCTGGTTTGCTTTCTGACATCCTTCTGTTAACAAAACAAGCTACACCAAAGATGGAGAGTGTGTCCAATAAGCATTGTCCTGAATGTGTCACAATCAATCAGGCCTTCAGACGGAGTGGGGAAGTTCAGACAGCGCTGTTCTCGTTTATTTAATGATGCAATCTGTATGATTCCTCTGAGAAGATGATCTTATGACAAACTCAGATCCTCCAATATTAGATTCTCAGATCAGAGTCATTAAAACACACATTTTTAAGGCTACGGGTTCTAGAAATTTGTATGCGTTGTCTTGCTGCATCATTAGGTGTCGTGGATGGCGTAACTCAAAGGAGTTCCATGACTCCGCCGACTGGTTTTTGTGGCGAAAAAGAAAAAAAAAAAAGAGAGAGAGAGAGAGAGAGAGAGAAAACCATTCAGATGTCTAAAACTGTACAGCATGCATTTAGAAGTGGTGAGCAAAAGCCTAAAGTCTACATGATATGTTGCCAAGAAGCTAAAACATGCACACATGCGATGGTAAGAACCGAGCGGCTGCAGAGCTGCAGACTGTGGCGAGTGTCCAAGCTGCAGTAGCGAAGGAAAAGCATATTTTCATTTAAAAAAAAGTTTACTATTCCCAAAATCACAAGAGGCTGCGGCTTTTTAATTGAGGCAAAAGATTTCCAGATGTATTGTCAAAAAGATCCTGGCTTTTGGCTGAATCTTTAGCCAGTAAATCAAGTTGAGTATCAGAGGAAATCTTTTGTTCTGCACTTTCAAACTGAGAGGCCACAGTTCAAATCCCTTCAGTGGTTTCTTGCTCTGGACTCGTGTGTTGAACTAAATACCTGCTCAGTTGCTATTAACCTCATTGCCGACACGCACGCACATATATCACAGGTCTGGTTGCCATAACAGAGACGCCGATGAAGATGATGCAAACACAGAAGCGCATTGTGACCGACTCGGTTGCCATAACAGAGATAATTCTGAGCATGATGCAAATGCAGACCCTCATCTCACATCCACACACGGTTCCTCTCCGGAGAGCTCCACCCAGCAGAGAGGAGCCAGACTCCTTATCAAACGCACAGTTGTGACCCTACTTGCTCCTCACGGCGCAGAAACATATGGTAATTCCTGCATCTGAGGAGAGTAGAGTGCGTCTTTAATCACTCTGCGTGTAGCATATTAGCATAAAACACATGAAAGAAGCGAGTGGATTGGAAATGTCACCTTTTTGCAAGCAGCCACGTATTTGTCACCGACGTTGACGTGCTGTATTTGCACTGAGTTCATGTTGTTTAATGTAACCTGAGGGGAACAATAGATGGATGGGATTTTTTTTAGCTTCTGGAAAATCATTTGGATTCAGAAAAGCAAAACAAATACACTCAGAGGTAGCCTCTTTTTCTTTCTTCTTTAAAGATAAATCATTGACTCCTTCCTTGCTCCTTCTAGTTTCCTAAATGTGAGGATTTCCTTCCAATCTGAATGTGAAGATGTTGTTTTTTTGGAATGTTTGTCAGATATGAATTCTGTTTTATAGACCTAATAAATAATTCTGAGGCTACTGGCTGGATACAGCTGTGCCCTAAAACCTCTTTAAAGAACTGAATTTTATTTATTTATTGCTGTCTTTACAGGCACGATATGAGAACAATCTACAAAGTGTGATAACACTTCAGATTTGGCAATGAACAAATGACTTGCGTTAATTGAACAAATATATTAGCTATACATGCCCACTACATTAATTGTTTCAGACATTTTATTAAACAGATTAATCGTGAATCAGGTAAACACAACATTAATTTAGATCAGATGTTTCATTTTTCATGCTCCACTTAAAATCTTTCCAACACAACTCGACAAAAACTCAACCACAAAGACATTTTCTTCTTCCTCGCCACCAAATGAGCCTAATTTAATTGGCCAGGTGGCATGAATGCACGGCATGCATGCATCCACGGCTGCGTCTGATTGGTTGAACCTTCACATGCTGGGCGCGACTGCACGTCACGTTGCGATGAAGTGATTTTCTTATTTAACGCATTTCAGTCGGTGTTTTGGGATATTTTATATGTTCATATGAAAATGTGATTTATTTATTTTTGTCTCGCATCCTCAGACCTGCTCACAGAACCAAAACCACTTACTATGAAACCGTCTACGGCCAAGACATCCAAATGTGGATATCGAATTTCTTATCTGGAATACCCAGAAACATAAATGTGAGAAATGCGGATTGTTACTGGAAGTCACAGTGATAAGCAAAGAAGTCCACAGAGGTGTGCATGAAAGAGTCCCCTGGAAAGAAAGTGCAATCTGATGATATTTAGATTTCCCTCTGCACTGATGTGAAACTTACATTTTGATGAGAATCTGTGTGATGAGAAAGGCGGCGTCCTCTCCTCTGCCATGTTTTTTTTTCGCTGCTTAACTCGGCCTCACTGCAGGCTGCTGCAGAATAGACTTAGCAGCAGAAATGGCCGCAGTGTCCCCGGGGTTTGGTGTAAATGAGATTTACTGGGGGGATGATTGGGTCTGAGGCAGGCCTGGAGATGGACCTTTATGAAATAACCTCTGCAATCTCTGACAGAACAGCAGGGGAGAGAGCAGACACACATGAGCACAGTGATGCACTTAAAAGAAAAAAAAAAAAGAAGACGGTGTGTGACTGCACGGTGACAGAAAGTAGACCGAACTATATGTGGCACACGCTAATATCACAGCACATCAGGCTCAAGCTTTTATTCAACCTATCAGAAGTGTTCTATGCAGCGCCGCTTACCTTCATGTACAGAGTTTGAAAAAGCCAGCCTTAGATCAGACACGCAAACCACGAGCCACGTGAAAAACCCGTCAGACCCGGTCCAGTATTGTTTTTATGCTCGCTGTCACAATCACTTAAAGCAAACTGTAGCGTTTTACAAACGACCCCCAAATTTCCTCGCTCGCTTTTCTGAATCCGCCCATAATTGCGCCCGCCAAAGAAAGCAATCGAACGTAGCCGGAGGGGCCCGCGCTATTTTCCGAGGCTCCGTTTTCAGAGAAAAGTGCGAAACACCTTCGTTGATATTAGAGCATTTCCTCAGGAAGTGAAATGTATTCTCCCCCCGTTCCCCGAAATGATCCCGCTTCTCGCACTGTCGCGCAGCAGTTTCAAAAAAAAAGAAAGAAATTGTTCAGGTTTAACTACTTTTCCAGTGAGGGGAAATCATCTCGTCGTGCAGACCTCCTTAAATGTGTTTATACCTCTGTTAGCGACATCATTTGATGTTAGCGGCTTCCATAATAACGGTTATCTGTCAGTGTAAGTGCATTACTGACAGCTAAGCTCAGCCAGGCAGCCAAAAAAGCTCTTTGTCTGCGCTGTCCTCTCAAAGCATCAGGCTTCACATCCTTTATTCATACACAGGCAACAACGAGTGACTTGAGCGACACTGATTGATTTCTTTTTTTTCTTTTTGACATTCTTACTCCGAGATCCGCTGCTGTGAATTTTAAGCACAACATCGGCCTTTGTTGACATCTTACAACTCTTTTGCTTTTGATTCTTTTCTTTCTTTGACCCCAAAGAAAAGAAAAAAAACCCCAGCGCTGTCTTCCCTCACTACCTTCCCATTTTTCTTACATATCCTCGTTTGTTCCCGAGTGCCTTCCTTTCCTTCACCTCCTCCCTCGTTCTGTCCGACTGTCTTCCTCTCCCCCCTCACTTCTTTCTCCCCTCCTCTTCTTGTCACGGTAATTGGCTCAGAAAAAATTATGCAGACTTATTTAGCCCTCTCTGAAATCTCTCTTCGCTTTGCCTCACGCAAGATTAATTGCCCA
This sequence comes from Stegastes partitus, assembly GCF_000690725.1. Classification (NCBI taxonomy): domain Eukaryota; kingdom Metazoa; phylum Chordata; class Actinopteri; family Pomacentridae; genus Stegastes; species Stegastes partitus. The sequence continues at coordinate 130,678 of NW_007579394.1, read as the reverse complement.
GAGAAGCGGAGCGGCAGTTGTTGTCCGTTTGGTTGAATTAACATTAAAACAGAACCAGTGTGCGGTTGTCTTTGAACTGAGGCTGCTGAATGCTCCATCTCTCTCTCTCTCTGTTTGTCTGCTTCTTTTTCTCTTCCTGTCCATCTCATCCACTTGTTTTCTTTTCACCGCTCCTCTCTTAAACCCCCCTCAGAACCACCCACGCCTCGGCCCATCATGGGAATTTTTTCGCCTTTGACGGGATGCAGCTGGGAATAGCGTGAACTCTGCTCTGACAGGGGCTGATCAAGACCCATCCAGACCAAATCTGTCTGCGATCAACCAGAGAGAGAGGGAGCTTTTTATGGGGTGATGAAAGTGATGCAATTATTTCATAATGGCTGTAATGGGAGGAGTTTTTATGAGTATTAACTCAAGTCATGGGAACTTGGTTTTGGAGCTTTTTCAGGGAGTTAAGATAAGACTCGGGGATGTGGAGCTGCAGCTTCGCCCGTACAAGGAGAAGATGTGACGGGGCATGTTTTCAAATGTACGCATCTATAAATACCGTCCACTCACACAACCCTGGACTCTGCACTGACCATGTGTTTCCAGTGTTGTGTTTCCGTGTCCAGTCGTGGTGCACCTTCTGCTCTGGGGTTTGCGACGCCACGCTTGACCAGCGTACTGAGTCGGCTGCAACACAAAAGCAACAAACACAGAATATTCAGGAGCACAGAGACGAAACCACTAGAAAGCTTGCAACAGAACTGACTGTTGTTCATCAGAAAGTGGTCAAGTTGATTCAGACCCCGAAAACTATTAATGCCCAGTTTTTTTGTTCCCCTTTTCTTTGAGTTGGGTTAAATCTCAACTAATTCTCAATTAAAAGCAAAGTCTTGGTCTCGGTCCGGTCGGCTGCAAGCACACCGGAGTCAGTGTTTAGAATTATTCCGCTGGTTTTTCTGCTCAACTTTGAAGAATCGTGTGCAGTTACAGGGGGCAACTGTAAAAGGAGGATAAATACATTATTCATACTTTTCTTTAATACTTTAAGGTTTGGGGTGGGGTGGAGGGAAGAGAGAAGCTGAACCGGAGTGTTTAATTCACAATTTAGCATTTCCCAGAAACAGAGCCCTTCCCAAACCACGTAGCCTATCCTTTACTCGCAGTGTACATCATTTATCAAAGTGGGACTACCTGCTCAGGTCGCCTGGCTCTGCCGAGACGTAGAACAAATCTCCTTAGATGCTGCTTACTCATTCAAATAGTAGAAATATGGGGAAAAAAAACACAGCATCTTAAATGGTATCGAGATGATAGTCTACGGCACAATATTTGCACCTTTCCCTGGTACATTATGGATGCTATTTTTCCGCTCAGGTTGAGAGATGTGGATAAAACTTTGACCCTAACTGGGAAAACTGAGACAGGAATCATGTGAAAATGTACTGAAATGCATCAGCCCTCCCTAATCTGCTGCATTTTCTGTTATGCATTTATACAATCCAAAGTATTAAAGCCACCGCCGTGTAAACTGAAAGTAGAGTTGAGAGGTGGCTACTGAGGTGTCAGCTCTAATGGAGTCACCAGAAAAGAACAAAAGATGTCTTCAGTAGTTTCCTCTGCAGGAACGAAGGCTAGAAAACAGCAGAACTCATGGAGGTAATTTAGAGCATTTCTTCAGGATTGATGAAGGATAAACGTAGTGAGGAACAGACTTCTGTCGTCAGGCCCGTTATTATTATTATTATTATTTTTCCGTAGACATTTTTCTGTCAACCGTGCAGCATCTTTTTCCGCAAAGATCACAGTCAGACAAGACGGGATCACATGCTTCCCTCTAATCCTTTATCCATCCCTAATGCAACAGAAATGTGTCAGTGCGGAGCTGTCACAGGCATCCTTTTGTTCGAACAACAAATTAGCCCGTTTGCTTGCTCTTCCCTCACGGCTTCGCCTCCGACAATGGCCATTGTGTAAGGTATCGTTGTCAGATTTCTGCTGTCTGTGCGAGAGTAAAAGTGCTTATTTCAACAACAAGGCCGGCTTAGCGAGCCCCACTCTCCTATTCCCCTGGCGTTCAGTAAAGTATCGATGTCTCTGAGGATAAGCGCTGCTTTGCAGAGGGTGGGATAATGTACTTTATATTACCTAAATGATGCGGACAGTATAGGATATTGGAAAAAGAAAATGCAAAATGAAATGGACATCTGTTGTTTAGGCACACTTAGATTATGCATTTCAAGAGGTTTGCTTGTAGACGGACTCTGAACCTCCCATGACGCGAATGCACAACGGTTCAGCTTCGTTTATGAACAAATCAAATGAAATCAAACTCTGAACCACCGGTGAAACTTCTATTCATCTTCCACACTGTCAGGTCATATATCCAAAGCTCTGACAATATATTTTACTCATACAGCAAACAAAACAAGCTCTGATACGATTATATTTAAACAGAAACTCAATGCTTTTCCTCACAAATGAAATAATTAAAATGACAAAAGAAAGCGTATTTGTCCCCCACTGGTTGTTGGGTGGAAACTAGCAAAACAATATGTTTGTTGTTTTGCCGATTTAACATTGTGTAATACATAATTGGGTTTGAAGCCTGCAGGGAAGATTAGTTCCAACTGCACGGAATGAAATTCAAGCCGGTGTTGTCCCAAATATCTCCTGGCTCTTGCTGAGTGAAATGTTCAAAGTTTCTTTGGGGTTGCAGAGATGTGCAAACCAAACAGACTGCGGTTACTCGTCTGTCAGATTCTCGTTGGCTTATGAGGTACATTAAACACCTTATAGGCTCTGTGGAGTCAGCTGAGGGCAGATGGAGGGTTTTAGGTGGATTATGGAACTGCTTTGCATTAGACAAAGCAAAGTCTTTGTTCTGCCGTGACGACCATACTTGTTTTTAATAACATGGAAACCAAAGATTGTCCCAAACCATCTTTACAATAACGTTCATGTTGCATCTACAGTAATTCATAGATGTGGAGTCTTTGTTGAGTTTGAACCAAGTTTGAAAAGCCATGTTTATTTGCTTCTTTATGGAGATAAAGGAAAACAGCTATTGTAGTTTTCGGACTATTGAGCGCACCTGAATATCAGCCGCACCCACTAGCTGTAAAAAGAAAAAACAAATTGTACATATATAGGCCACACTTTTCTATAAGTCGCAGGTGTCCACGTTGTAACCTGAGATATTTACACAGGAAGATGTTACACAGAAGGATTTTTTAAACTTTAAATTAAATACGTACCGTAACTGCTTTACAGTTCCTGTAACACGCTGGTTACAAAAATAAAACATACAGCAGCCTACCAGGAGAAGTCATTGATCGCTGTCTTCATCTTCCTCCTGCTCACTAAAACCACTAAAGTCGTCTTCTTCAGTGTGAGAATTGATCAGCCTCATAATTACTTGGTCACACACTTCCTCCGTCTCTCTTTCGTTGTCGGTCTCAGTGTCACTTTCGTCTCAAGGCAAATTCGTAAAAATCCATAAATTAGCCACGTCATCGTTGAAGAAAGCGTGTGAAAAAAGTCGCGGCTTATCGTCCGAAAATTAGCTGGACTCTGTTTACCAGCATCAAACCTCACTAGTTAACATGTTACATCAATAGTCTAAAACCATACCAAACAAAAGAAAAGCCAGAAACCTTCCGCACTTCCTTTATTCAGTGTGTTTGAAGGTCTGGACCTGCTCTACATGTAACTACGTTTAGTGTTAGGTTTTAGTAGTTTGTATTTATTTTTGTAAGGGTTAAAGTGTTTTTGCCAGTTTATGGGCCAAATAAGATCCATGGGTGAATGAATCGTAGGAACCAGGACCTCAAGTTGATGTTAAGTCACTGTAGTTACACAAACCAATTAATATGTTAATAATCCATCCATCCACTATCTATACACCACTTAATCCTCACTAGGGTCATGGGGGGACTGGAGCCTATCCCAGCTGACGTAGGGTGAAGGCAGGAGACACCCTGGACAGGTCACCAGTCTATCACAGGGCTACATATGTTAATGATAATTAAACTAATTCCTCTGTATTTTGTTTCTCTTTTCTCTTTATGGTTGCTTTGCTGTGCCCGTCCTCCTCTCGATCTGCTCTCCACTGCTGCCCCTTCAGGTAAGTCGAGTACATTTTCTCCAACTTTCCACCGGAGTCCAATGAAACCTGCTTCATTATACAGACTGGATTTCGCTCTGCATTTCACCAATCCATGCAGGATTCAGTGTACTATTATCTTCAGTCAGAACTGGAAAGTAAAAATCCTGGATGGATTTCCTTCTACCTTTCACCCTAATACCTCACTCTGTTGTCTGGCATTCATGCTAGTTCGGGGGGTTCATGCAGTAGGCGAGAGTGAAATACATGCTGGGCCCCAGAGATATGCTGAAACTAACTGAGCAGCACCCAGAGCCCCAAGTCAACGCCAGACACCATATTAAAAAGTAATACATCTGTGCAGCAAGGTAGTAAAACAAAGAGAACAGCGAGAGCAATCAGGTTTACAAGAGTCAAAGTTTCCCTCTTGGCTGTCACACCTCGCTCACACAGATTTGCACAGCACTCAGAAAAATGTATGGATTTGTAAATGGGTCAATAGATACATGGAGCGCACAGACTGTCTGCGCTGCCATATATTATCCTGCAGCACCTGTCAAAACCTAAAATTCACTCATATTGCTTAAATGCAAGCGTGTGGCTGGAGATTCACTGGTGCAATTCTCAGAGCAACCCAGTAAACTTGTGTAGGATTCTGTTTAAATGGGCTCTGACTGCAAGTGGACAGCAAAGACATATCAGCGTCTACACCTGCATCTATAATGCAGCTCTACAGAGTCCAGCTGACCCGTAAAGATTCTGATTTCGTTACCGTCTGCATCACTTCTGCTAGAAGGTTTAAAGGGCCTCATGTACAATTTTTACATCAGTCGACAAGTGCCAGATGTTTTTTGCGCAGGATAAGTAAGAAAATAAGTATAATTCAAAAACTAATGTACATGTACAGGCTGTTTGAGCTGTTGATTTAGCAGATGAATGCAGAACAGTTACCACATACTTCATTGTTACATCATTGTTTGAAACGCATCAGGATGCATTAGTGTTTATAGTACAAAGGAAATGTGTCCTAGACCACCTTGACAAATGGCTTCAGGATCGCAGCGCTGGTATTTAGAGCTGAGCATTTGTGAGCTGGTTGTGCAAGACGTACTTTACATCCGAGGAAGGCAGAAATCTGAAAAATGAGTCTGAAAACACATCCCCTGCTTTTCTGTCCTCAGACCCTCCTCCCAGACACGTGCTGGCATTTTACCATCCTGAAAACGCTCTAAAATACTTGAACTATCGTCAACATTTACTGGTTTCTTATCACAGTATTCAAAGCCCACTGTCCTGAGTGACAGTTCTCCATTACACCACCACATTTTGCTCTCACCATGACTTTGATGCTTTTTATTCTGTCTCACCTGCTCTGGATGAAAAGATCTGGCCAAAGTCTCTAAAACCCCTTTCCCACCAAGAACAACCAGGTGCTGGTTCGTTGCTGGTGCTGGTGCCGGTGCCGGTGCCTAGTTGGTTCAAATCTCGCACCACCTAAGAACCTGTTTGCTTTTCCATTGCATCCAAGCCAAATTGGAGCTACGCCATTATGTCACCGTAAAACGTCAATACGTCACTACGTCACTGCATACATGCAGCATCTTTGAGCGTTCGGAAGAGTGCTTTATAAATAAAATGTATTATTATTATTATTGCGTAGCATTTACTGAACAACACTGGCGCCATATAGAAGTCCACACAGGACTTCAGACTAACTTCTTCGTCGGTTCGACCAACTTTCTCATTTGGTCGCACTTCCCACCTTGTCACAGGCAAAACATATGGCTTGTTGAACATTTTCTTATCGATAGACTCTGCAGTTTACCGATGTTCCCTGAATGCCCCACATAGCAGGCTGCTGTTGGTGACTGTGGTGTACTCTGTAGGTGTGCGACCTGGGACTCATTCCAGTACATCTACGATTGGACCAGGGACGTCCTGGTGGCAAAACAACACATATTACCGCTTGTGTGTCCCATCCATCGGTCTCATTGGTCACGATAACCGGGCCCCCAGCCCCTGACATACTCACTTCTTAGCTCTGAACCAGCAAAGAGTTGGGGCTCGCTAAGCACTAGTTTTGAGAACCTGGAGCCGGTGGTTAGGTGGTGGAAACACGAAGAACTGGTCCTGAGTCAGGCTCTGGCTCCGAGCTAGCACTGGTACCAGCTCAGTTGAAAAGGAGTAAAAGTAGATTTTCTAAAACTTTACATTGGAGCCAAGAGGAGGTGCAGAATTCTAGTTTCCTCTCAGACAACTTGAACTACAAGATGCTGAAAGGTTATTAAAGAATATTCGCACAATGATGCAAAAAATGTACTGCCTACCGTAGCTTTAAACCCAGGAAACAAGAGTCTTGGAAAAGGTGAAAAAACCAGCACTCACTTCATTTCTTCTGCCAAGACCTTTAATCACCCAACTCCACAGCTGCAAGTAGGTCTGGCTGTGGTTGGGCAGCTTTAATTGCACTCCTCAATAAAAGATTAAAGATTTTTCTGTGGAAATTCTTAGTGTATATTTCAGTATGTTATACAGAAGAATAATTAGTATAAATAGAAAGCCAAGTTAGAAACAATACATGAAACACATTCACTGTTCAAAAAGTTTAGAGTCCAGAAATGAAACTTCTTTGCTTGGAAGAGCGATCACACAATAAAACAGCTGAATGTAAGAAACGCGTAACATTTAAGAAAAGACATGTTAGAACTGAAAGATAAACAGACATAAATGCAGATATGAATACAGAGTAGAAATACTGGCCGTGTGTTTCTTATATCTTCTGTTTTTCTATTTTTATTTTATGATGATTTTGACTCTAAGTTGCTGAAGTTGGAACATTTTGAGATAAAATGCCAATGTCAGTTTTTGACAGCTGTTTTCCACTAGAAGTATAAAGTCAGGATGCTTTGAGGTGCAGTGTGAAAATAATCAAACTCTAATCAAATCAGGATTTTGTTAGGCTGACACAGAAACTGATGCACAGACAAAGAGGCACCATCAGGTTCCCCTCCGTCACAGATTGCAGCCTTTTCTTCTCCCACCTCCAGGCAGAGTGCCGTCTGACCGGCCTAATCCCAGCCCAGGTCGGCTCAGGAGTCTCCAGGGTGCACAGGGATCTACCGAAGCTCTCTGTCTTATTGATTTGTGTCATTCTGTCCCAGCTGCGACTTTGATGTGACAGTTTCATTTGAGCTCTGCTTATGGAGCCTTTAATTAGATTTCAGTGCCGGGGCTCGTCTCCTGGGGACGGAGGCGGTGAAAGGGAGAGCGATTTGATGATTTGGGGAGGTGTGTGAGTGTCTGTGCGAAAGAGAGATGAGGGAACTTTGGGTACTTTCAAGGCAGGAGTTAACTTCTGGCGTTGGTGTGTATGTAGGTTAGGCCTCATAAACTGCACAGAGTTACCTTCTATGTGTGTGGTTGCTCCTGAGAGAGCGAGCGTGGGCGTGAGAGATAGACTCAGACAGGGAAAACCTTGACGTCTGCTCTACCTTGGCCCGGATTAAAGCCTAAACTCGCAGGGCTAATACCGCTATACCTCAAATCCACCGGCTCTTACCTCTGACTTAGCGGGACCAATTTTAATCGCAAGCGCAATATCTGTGGTAATGAGAAAGTCGCAGCTGACGGGGATGTTCTTTATGCAAACTTCAGGTCTCCTATTATCAACAGCGGTCTTAAAAGCAGCTAATGTGACACAGTGAAGGCCTCCCAAGTGGCAGAAAGATTGAGGCAGTTGTTGAGTTGAAGCAGGCGGGTCATTTTAATATACTTAAAAGCTCTTTGGAGAAATTCAAAATGGACCATGAGCCTATTTTCAATCTCAATTTGGTGTACGTGTTCTCTAAGTACAGCGACAAACTTAAAAAAAATCAGTTTTCTGCTGCTGGTAAAAATTTGTTTACAGCTACAAAGTTAAGCATTTGTTAAACTGATGTTTTTTCCTTCATCCAGGACAATATAACTTAAAAACAATATGACATCAATATAACTAAAAAACAAACAATAAAACCCCACACAAAATAGACAACTACTGATAATTATAATGATAATTGAAGTGGCACGCGGACGTTGCTAAGTGACGTTTCACCTTTCATTTCAATTAATTATGGGCTTTGTGACAACTATTTATGACTAGACAGTTAACACACACACACACACACACACACACACACACACACACAAACCCAAGGAACATGGAGCTAATTCAGTAAGCTAATGCTGCTACGGTTGCCAGCTACAAAATCTACAGTCCATTTTAGATATTGATGATTTAATTGGGCTAACTTCCTCCTGCACTCTTCTTTGAATTTGTTATGAACAGCTGCTGTGTCTTAGAGCATTTACCCGCTCCGCGTTGTACGTTTGCCGTAACTGAGCAGCACAAAGCACCTGCTCCTGACAAATGTGCAGCTTGCCAGCTGCAGAAAACAAGAAGTTCCAAAAGTGCAGAGAATCCTACAAACCAATTGGAGCCAATTAGAATAAAGACACCCTTCAGTGCTTAAAACTAATCCAGTGTGATCACCACCTTGGAGACACTTAGTTACTGGACTCCTTTGTTGACAAGAAAGAATCTTCGCTAAATCCTAAATCCTCTGTTCCGTTGGAATGGGACTGATGGGGGTAATGGGGCCACGTTGACGGGACAAAGAGTTTTTTTTTGAATAATTTAGATAAATTTGCAGTGTAATTTATAGTTTAGCGACCCTGGTGCTGGGCTCACTTACTAAACCTCATTCATTTATCTCGTATTTTTGGGGGGTGGTGGTCTCAAACGGGTGTTAATCCCGGAAGAGTTTATCCTCTCCTATTTCAGTCGTAATATTTCCTAATCCAAATAAGGAGCTTGCGTAATGAAACCATATGAGATGTAATTACTATCAAATGGAGTCAGGTTTTCTGAAAGCATCAGCACAACTATAATTTCTCATTAAGCGGCCGTCACTCCCGAGGTGCTCCCTTGGCCCTCAATTACAGCGAGGCTTATGAGACCTCCGCCTGGCTGGAGAACGGGCTGCATATGTGGGTCACTCTCACATCTTGAGGTTTCGAAATCCTCGGCCAGACATATGCTCACATAAATTCACAGATGCCTCCTAATGACACAGACGTGCACTTTGAAAAGTATCTGTAAGTCCTTTCGTAGCGCAAAGTGTTTCTGCAGATTTTAGGGGGCAGAGTGAGGCGCTAACAAGTCCAGTGTTAGCGGTTACGTTCCCACTAGTGCTGCTCTTACACAAATCTCTGCATTTTATTTTTATTTTTTTATAGTGCGTTACTGCCCACACAGCTAAATGATAATAGTCGTTCTGCAAATATTCTTTAATGAAGTCTGCAGAGGAATAATCATATTGGTGCGGTTTTGGAAATCTACCCTGCGCTACTTAAAGCCTGTTGAAACGCGTCCAGTGTCAGTGTATACAGGCTATTATGGTCTATTTTTGTTATTGTTTTGGAGAACAGAACGAATGTAAATGTGATTTTGTGCCAAGATGACTGTTCTCACCATTGAAATGTGTTACCCATACCAGAGGGTGACAAACACACGTCTTCACGGACATTCGAAGCAGCTTTAGGTAGTGATGTCCTGGACAACAGACAGTCAGACGTTGTGTTAGAGATGTTCATGTTTTTCTTTTCTTTTCTGTTTTTTTTTTTAACATTTCTACCAAAAGTTTCATATATTGCTGAAATCATCCACATTATTTCTATAGCAACAATGTAATTTGCCATCACAGCAACCAAAGACATCTTAAATTGCTAACACGCTTTCTGCACGTCTCCACTGAGGTTTAGTTCCAACAATCTCCAAGTCTCTGAGGTTTGAAGGATTCTTTGCCATCTTCTTGATGAGATTCAGGTCTGGGCTCAGAATGTTCCGTTACCCATTTCTTCACCACTTTGGCTGCATGACTCAGACCATTGTCTTGTTGGAAGCTCCAATGCAGCCCATCGTCTCAGACTGGATGATGTTTTCCTTCATAGTCTTTATGGCGTCTTCTATTTTCATAATGGCTTAACTTTGACAAGATTGCCTGACCCACAACACTTGACTATACGGATGATGTTCTTGGGGTTGAATGCTTATCCAAACTGAATTTACATCCCTGTGACTATACGACTCAATTTTCATTTCATCAGACCCCAGAATGGATGACCAAAAGCTAGGTGAGCTCTTGTGCCTTTGTTGGAGAAGTGGAGCCTTCCTTGGTTGGTGTTCATAAAAATCTGTCTTGTTTAGTGTCTGCTGGAGGATCTAAATGAGATGTTGGTACCTTAATTCCTCAGATTCATGAGGATCTTCTTGGCCTCTTGCGCTACCATTCTTGACGTACCATGAAGTCAAGAGATTTCCTCCAGTGTGGAACTCCTTGTACTTTTTGATTCTGCTTTGCACTGTGGTCAGTGGCACTTAAAAACACTTGGATGTCTCCATGGTCTTTCCCCTTCTTCTGAGCAGCTACCATACGCAACTCCAAATTGCGAACTCATTAAGTTGTTTGATTTTGTAGCCATGATGCACAATTGACTATTACATGACTGGAGAATGATAGCATCAGCTGTTTGGTATTTATATTGTGTCTTGTATGTGGCAGAAGTCCCCATGGCCATTTGGAATGGTGGGAAAGCTGAATTAAAAAAAAAAAGTCAGTGACAATATCAAGGCATAGGAATAATTATCGACACAGTATTTTAGGTAGAAATGTAAAAAAAACAAAAAAACAAAACAAAGTAGTAGTTGTAACTCATCATGAACATATCTAATGCAATCTGCAGTCTGACCATCTTTTACCACTTGTTTACTCCGTTTGCAACCAAGAGAAACCTACTGGTCAAATAAGGATTCTAAATAAATTTGGGCTTGTGCATGGATGATAGTGGGCTTTACTCTACACGCAATAACAATTTAATGTGTTGTCTTAGGAAAGACTTGAAGCTCCATTGGTGTCTTAATGGATGAAGGTGTTTTTCTGCTGTTTTTAAAACAACAGTATTTCTGTATGAGGAGCTGTGCAGTGTGTTAAAGACCTCCTATATGACTGGAACTTATTCACTTAACCGCAAGAAGAACACATTTTTAAGCATTTTTGGAGTCCAAAGCTGCCCTTCTAGCAGCTGTAATGACAAATACAGACAATGTGCACTATAGAATATCTCTAACTCCTTTCTGCTCAATCTCCCATCAGCCCCCTCTCTCTACACCGGTCTCCCCCTCACTTCCCACCCTCTTTAATTCAGCTGATTTATTGCTAAAAAAAGAGAGTAGTTTCCTTTGGGCTGATGGCGGTTTCATTGTGCAACAGAAACTACCCCAGCACTGGAGCCAGGGCGAGCGTTTGCCAGCTATGTTGCACAGCTCTGCACTCACGCTACGCTAACACTTCCCCCAGCACCACTTGTCCAGGCCAAGGGAGTGACAGAATAATTCCCGGCAAAGAGAGGAGGGAAGCCGTCCAGTTCGCTGTGTTCTGAGCATCTCAGCCAGACTCTGTGAAGAAACAACTCGCTTTAAAGCACCGTCGCCTTCATCCTGAAAGCTCGGCTCCCCCCTTTTTTCCGACGAGTCTTTCTCGTGGACGATTGGTCTCACCTCTTTTCTCCTTTGACCCACTTCCCCTCCATTCTTCGGCTCACCCCATCATCTCCCTGCTCCTCGTCCTTTTCTTATCTCTTCCTTCCTCCTCCCCCTCTGAGTCATCAGGTCCTATTTTTTTCCTTCCCTACACTTGCACTCATCCACCTTCTCTTTTCCTTTCTGTGTTTTGGTCAGTCATCCTCACCCTCTTCCTCTATTTGTTTTCTTTTTCTTTCTCCTTCGTCTTCCCTTTCACACTCGGAATTTTCATTTCAAATTCTTTCATGCATTCGGTAAATGTGCAATCTGTTTCCTCTGTTGTGCCACGCAAGTCAGACCAATAGCTTGTTTGTTGGCCCTGCAGAAAAATAAGACCTGTGGCCTCCGGAGCATTACAGGGTGGTACTGAAGATAATGGGTTTTATAGCATCATGTTGGCTTGACTTTTGGTCGGATGCAGGTCAGAGCTGCTATTAAAGTGATTTGTAAGGGTGATGATGAAGATTTTGATAAAGCCAACAAAGATATTTATTTAACACATAATAAAAAGAAGAATAAACGATGAATATATATATTGGAGAGCTGGATCTTTTACTTGGCAGGTCAAAAGGGAAAAAAAAAAGTTTGTTTAACCCACTGAAGCCCAGAAAGTTTCTGGGCGCCTTTTGATTCTGTCACATTTTTACTCCATTTTTTTACTGCAGTATAAAGTATTACACCTCTATGGAAACAGAACAAGCATGGCTAGAAGGAACTAAATCATCTCTTTTGTGCAGTACGACACAAGTATTGTGCCATAAATCATCAAAATAGAATGAAAAAAGCCCAAGTTGAATTTCCTTACAACATTTCTCCTCGTGCCACAGGTTTTACCAAAACTAGAAAAAAAACCCAAAACTTACATACAACATACTCGTCTATATACCTGCTTTGTGTAAAGTCACATATGGCTTCATGGTTATGGTGAGGGCCACAGAGTTTTATTTATTTTATCTAATTTTTTATTTATTTTTTAACAAAACTTGTTTGGAGCATTTAAAAAAAAATAATTTAAGTAAAAAAAACAAAAGTGCATTTTATATAAAATTCAGTTTTGAGCTTAGATTTGGTTCCAATCGACACAGATGAGCAGTTCAAGGACCATCAAAAAGTTAAAATTTCTTTCTTTCTTTCTTTCTTTCTTTCTTTCTTTCTTTCTTTCCTTCTTTCCTTCTTTCTATTAAGCCTGCTGGTGGGTTTGGAGGCTCAGAGGTCCAGTGCCAGATTGTGCTTTTAAAAATAGAAGTAATTTCAACATTCTTTGCACCTTATAATAAATCAGCCCTGATTCCATCTCCAGTCCTGCCCAGACTCATTTAAACAAAACCCTGAATCTTAATTTTATCCTATTTTTTTAATCTCAGTTTTTTCACAGGTGAGTTTTTAAACATAAACGTAACCTTTAACGTGAGCCAGGAAAGAGATCATTAGGTTGGATCGAGTTTGAACCAAGCTGACCTCTGGAGCCAACGTTTGTCTCCAAAAGCTATTAAAGCCTTTATGTTCATACACAGGTTGTTCCGTTAATTAAACATATAGCGTGCTTCCCCCCACAGACACACACACACGGTTACATTTACAGCAGTGGTGTCGCCTGCTAAGTGTTGATTAGTCCCATGGAAAACAGGTAATTGAAGCTAAATGGCTAAATATAGCCCTGAGTGTGATTAACACTGATAGCATGTGATGTATGGTACTCATTAGTGTTGTAGCTAACAACCCTCTCACCCTCACACCCCCAACCGGCTCAGCTCCCCACACACAGATGTGTCTCCGTGGCCATTCGTTTAAAGGAGCACTCCTCTGTTTTCCAGCCTTATCTCTGTGTGTTTAATGGTTGCAGTTATGGTGAATACAAAGTGGAAGTTCTCAGTCCATCAAATCACTGAGGTTCCACAAATGTTCCACCCAAGCTGTTTGAAGGACGGCTTAGAGGTAGGGTCTAATCTTGAGCCGGTTCTTTGCGTTTCAGCAGCCAAAGAACAGCGTCGACACTTTGCTAGAACTGATTACATAAAGGCAGGGAGGTGGGATTATCATGAGCAACAAGACCAACTGTGGCTTTTTGACCACCTGTTTTGGTAATCCAGTCCAACATCTGATGCAAAGAGAAAAGTCAGGAGCAACCCTTGTGAAGAGACGCCGTCGTCCACCGTTGTTATAATAATGACCTATTAGTTTGAAGTGTCAGCTGTGTTTATGTCACACACACACACTGATTCACCAGATAGGGTGTATAGCATAACAGGAACAATGACTGAATAACATCCTCTTTTCTTGCTGCTGTTTTATTTCATTTTTTGTTGTTGCTGGGTATTTCTTAGCCAACAACACAGACTTACCTGCCTTAGCTGTCAGTGCTGGAAGCTGGAATGATGGAGGCTGATTCCCAAGTAGCTCAGCCGCCCTGCAGCCCGCTGAATCAAAACACTGCTGCTGCCTGCATTTCATACAGTTCATTCTGCTGGAAAATCAGCCGACCAGGACGAACAGAGCGAAGCTTTCGCAGCGGAACGCACGATCTTAAAGCACAGAAAACTGTTTAGTCCTTGATGGAGATGATGGAAACGTGGCATTTGGGATGAGGTTATCACTTGGCATTGATTGATTTGTAGAAATGGTGCATTTTTTGTCAAATTAGAAAATCATTTTAGGTGCCAGTTGAAAGTAGAATTAAATTGCCCTGCAGTGTTGTTGTTGCACTAAGTTTGCAGGCATGAATTTTCTTTCCTGGTTTGATGCAAGCTGTTGGGCGAAAGCTGAAAAAGTACACGCAGTAACTCTACTGCCTTTATTTTTCCTCTCATTGGGAAATAAACCAGTGCTCAGGGCGGTGGTCGTACTTTGCTCTACCTATCAAACCAGAGGACAATCTCCTCTTACAAATGTTTCAGGAATGGATTCAGTGCAATATCAGGTTTTTGGCCATAGGAAATAGTCTCTCTCAACGTGTGCGCATTCGCTCGGCTCTCCTGTGGATTTGTTGCACAGTCTTTCCTCTGCTGTACCCACATCTATCAGCTTTCAGCAGTTTCATTGGAGCACACTTTTCACCCAGTTGAAAGACTGTCAGCACTTGTTTGGGCTGTGTTGTTTTTCAAAGCTCCAATATCCAGAATGGTCAGTTTGGTTGTCACAGCTAAGTAAACGAGCAGATGGGCCTAACCCGAGAACAGGGCTTTTTAAATCTGACAAGGACAAATTAGGAGAAACAAGAAAAATGAAAATGTTAGGTTTCACTCCAACCTTAACTTGAAACTAAAGTCACCAGTGGGAGCCATTAAAGAAAACTTTTATTGCTTTTGATTTGTAAGACAATTCTTCTTCTCAAACAGTAGAAACATGTGTGTCACAAATTATTAGTTTGCATATTTATTTTCTTTCCCTCTGAACACCAGAACATTTTGGCAGATTTAAAAGGCATATTACATTTCTAAAAATTGCCAAAATTACACCCTTTATCGTAGAAAGAATCTATAAAAACAGAAAGAATTGTCTGATTTTCAACTTTTATGAATTGCTCTTTAGTTATGTCTAAAAAACAAAAATTCAAATCTGAGCTTAAAATCGTGATATTTCTTTAAAATCCCATTGTCTCATGTAAAAATTTGCCTAAAACAAACCCTTTGTGCTTTCCAGATTTAGGAAAAACCAAATAATTCTGTGCTCATCGTGCACCTAGGAAGTCGTTAGTGACTCAGCAGTAACCAACGATGACGTGACAAAAATGCTGGAACTTTTTGGCTGAACGAGGCTGAACTACAGGTTGTGTTTACGCAGTTCGTAGGAGGGTTTTTAACTTTGGCATTCTGCACAAAACACATTTCTGAGTCCTCTGTCCTTCTAGCCGTGGTTGTACTGCCTCCATAGCGGTGCAGGACTTCATGTTGCAGTGAACAAGGAGCTCAGAGCGAGTACAAATGTGACAGGACAAAGAAAAACACAGAAACTGGACAGTTTTGTCCCACTGAAAATCTATTCTTTGTTCCTGCAAAGCAATGCGACAGAGCACCTGGAAGAACATATAACAGCCAGTGTGTGGTCTTGATGGTAAATCATCTCGTTAACTTGTAGTTTACAGTAAATGGTACTTTGAGTAATGTGTGTTTCTTTACCTACGTTTTTCTCTTCCTGTTTGCTCATGGCTGAACAGATGCTTGTGGGTGGATTTTTTATTTTTTTTTACCTTTGGATGTTTTTTTTTCTGCTTCCAGTCTTTATTCTTAGATAAGGTAATTGCCTACTGGCTCCAGCTTCGTATTTAGCGAACACAAGAGTGATATTGATCTTCTCATCTATCTCTTGGCAGGAAAGGATAAGCCTACTTTCTTTAACATGTTATGTTTTTGAAACAAACCTGAGATGGATGATATACTAAAAATATGTCCTATTAGAAATACATGTATGCAGGTTATTTAAAAAAAAATGAAGTAAATAAACAGTAAAACATTATCACAACCACTTTTTGTTTAAGGCTTTTCTGCGATTCCTAACTGGACACGACTGTTCAGCGTTTCTCTCAGGCAGGCGGCCAAAGTTCAGTCCGAGTCCACTTGTAAAAGTTGAGTAAAAAGTGTTGTAAGTGGAGGAACATCTTTGAGGGAATACGAGTCACAACTCAGCACTGCTCTCATTTCAGAGAATGAATCACCTCCAGTGCCTCGCTCCCTTACTCCCCGACTCCCTTCCCGCTCCGTCTGATTGCCGTTTTCGTTTCGTCAGTTTGGCCTCGACTCCGGCTGCCCCCCCTCCCCCCCCACATGTTTTCTATTGTGTGGATTAAAGTGAAACGGATAGCAGGTCATTATGTTGAGTGGAATCGGTCCAATGCCGCCCTCGACTCAATTAGAACGTATTCCTAAACCTGTGTTTGCGCGGACGTAATCGTTGTGTGTATTGAGTCGGTGTGTGTTCTGGGGGAAGAAACCGAGCGAACTAAAGAGACGGAGGGCGACTCGGTAATGGATGTCTGATGGTGTCAGGGAAGGTGAACTCACACCTGGGCGATGTCGCGTCTCATTCTCCTGCATTTGATACGTCTGCTCCTCCTCCAGCTTCTTCTTCTTTGTGTGTTTTTTTGTGGAAAGTGGCTGAGGTCAAGGTCACTGAGTGTTCTGCCTTTGCTCACTCTGCAACAGTCTCTGTGGGAGTTTGGGGTTGCGCTGCTCGTCTACCAGCCTCGGCTAATCTTAGCCGCATCTGTCACACGTCCAAACCGCCGCCCCGTCGCCCGGTGCTGCTCAGATGAACACTTTTCCATGAAGCCTCACCAAACAGTTGTTACGACACCTTTCTGAGAACAGAAATAAATCAAATCAATTTAGAAAGTCACGGAAAGTTTTAAAGAGTCAGACATCTGGAACTTTCCACTACGGTCCTTTTTCAGACTGAGTGACGGCATTCTGTCATTCAGACAAAGGTCACCGTTATGTTAATGTTCCTCATGGCCTCATCCAGACAAACCTACAATAGTGACAGAAGACTGGACGGTACAGCAAGTAACGTATAATGCACTAATAAACCAAAGACTACATGTCAACTAATAGCAGCTTTGTCTAAATATCCATTTATATCCATGTATTAAGTCATCATACCTCAGCTGTACATGCAAAAGATGTTCATGGTCTTTATTGTATGTTTATTTTTTTAGCCTTGACCCTTTCAACATTAACTAAATATGTATTCCTCATCAATTCAACACTAAGTAGCTCATGGTCAGATATGGTTTGGATTAATCAGACTTCACATCATTACATATCTGGTATCAATCAAAAGTAGACGATTAAATATATATTATCATATACATACAGGTAAAGTACAGGTGTGAAAAAGAAAAGGTAAACTTCATAATTACCAGGGATATATGCAATTAATGATCAGTTCTTGTATACTGAGACATCAGCCAAAGTCTTGTAATTAGTTAGTTTTAATCACTTCTAAACATTTTGGAAACGAGGTCGAGAAAATCCCATTTTCTGGTGATTTTGGGGTGTAACGATGTCATCTGCATAATTTATTTCATGACTGAATCGCTTGTTCACATGCGGGGATTCCCACTGATAGACAATCAAAATGCATGTAACAGAGAGTCGCCGTATACAGGAGGCTGCCACCGTACAGGAGGCCGCCTTACAGGCTGAAGTGTTGAACAGGAGTCGTAATGCCAGCCCGGTACAGCGGGCCATACTGTCACAAGGGTTAATGGATTTTTGTATTTCTTGTTTTATGTCTTCCATCCTTCACTTGTATCCAGCTGATTTCCCAAACACACATCTGTATGATAAAACTGTAACTGTACAACCAGGATACCAAGTGAGGTATAATACATAGTCATGTACTAATATACAGAATATCTAAACCAATAGCAGCTAATCAAATTCTCTAAATAACAGACAGCCACATTATGATTTCCTAAACATTAAAAAAGAAAGAAATTCTCTATGCATGTGATGATAATCTATTATCTTGAGAGTAAAACAAATTCCAGCAGCTATGAAGGAGCTCATGACTCAACTTGAAGATGGACGCTATGCAACAAATGATTGAACTGCAGCATGTAAACAGTGCCCGTCAGTTCATCGGCCTGTTGCTGACTGATCCTGTCTCAATGCCAGGGATCCGATTACAAGTGAATAATGACGCTACTTTTGTACTTCCACATGCAAATATGTTCACAGATCTTTCTTTGGAGATGCTTAAACAGATTGTGTTGCTTCCTGATGCTGCAGGTATTTAATAAACTCAGAGAAAAGTCTCCTACAAACAGCCGAAGCAGCAAACTAAACTTATTACATTAATTATTGGTGAGTGTCATTAGTCCGACCTGTTACGTCTTCATCAGAGTCGAGTTGAATTCTTATGGAGTTTGTAATCGATGTGAACTTTAAGATTTTGACACTTGGACCATGTTTTCTGCTCTTTGTGATGTTTTTGGACCAGTATTGGTGCTGAAATGTGGAGAAAAAAAAACCCTCAAATCACTTCACACAGCTCGAAGTATGTTGCTGGCTGTGAATAACCATTAATGTGATGGATGCAGTTCAGACTTGTGCTGTGCTGAAAGCGATACGGACTCGGTCTGACCCAGTAAGACCGCTGGCTGTCGTGAACGCTCATTCAGACATGAAACCGACACGTTTAGATGCCTTCAGATGAACAGAAAGAAGTGTGTGTCTGCAAAGTATGAATTAATTACTGGAGTCTGACTTTAAAAGTTTGAACCAAACAGGGCCAGTGTGTGTCAGAGAGGTGATGTTTGTGGAGGATAAACGTTGTGTATCAGTCCAACTGTACTTTCACAGCCTCGGTTTCTCTGTTTTGGTTTGACTGTCAGGTCCTAAATGATTTCACGGTGACATTAAAAAGTCTTAACTTTGTTTTTCTGAAACTTGCAGATATGGCTGTGTGAGTGGATTACAGTGATGTGCGGTGACTGTGAGGGAAAGTGACAAAATAACACGATGCTCTTACATTTCTTTGCGTGTCCGAATGTAGAAAATGGGCCAGAATGCGCCTAAATGCTCGAGAGAGTGTGACAGATGAAGAGTGAAGCTTTAGGAAAAAAAAACAAAAACTCAGATGTCACTTCTGATTTCATTAGAATTTTGGATGGAGATGTTTTTTCTACGGCTGGAGCTCCCAGACATTTCTTTACCCTAAACACTGCTGCAGTTCATCCCAGAGGTCTTGGAGTTTGCACCAGAGGTCGTCTTTACTTCGAGCCCTTCCTCTGCTATAAAACGCTGAAGAAACTGTGGAAATTACAGATGTGTGGTAATGCAGAGCTGCCTTTCTTCACCTTAAATTTGTGAATCTATTAAAATGAGGTGGGCGAGCTGGAGACGCTGTTATTCTTTCCAATGTGTTTTTCTACAACCTGCAGCTGACACACAGAAAACTTTCACGAACCTCTCAGGTAACAAATCAAACCTCTCCCCTCGCACCTTTAATAAATCGCACTCGGCGCCCTTGTGTATTTGCTGCTCATTGTGGAGGAACCGCGTAACTATAACTCTTGTCACGGCTCTTTTTTTTTTCTTTACATTATATACGACCAGTTTCCTGATTTTCCTAATGAGCCCGTCACGAGTCATGTTCCTCTTGGGTTTCAGCGCAAAGTGCAAATCTCATGGAGGTTTCCTAAAAAGAAATGTGATGAAAAAATAAAACTCCCCTTTAAAAAAAATTATAAATATATCCACTTTCAAAAACGTGACCCCTCGTTCATCTTTTAAAACCCTTCAAACGTCGGGAGTCTCGACCGCTGAAGTATTATCATGTTGTCATCTGAAGGTTTAAGTTACCATCCGTCCTTTAAAAATGATTTTTTTATGGCATGTCTAACTTTCTCCCCCCGTTGCTCGACATCTCATTTTGAAACTGAGCTCCCCACATAAACAGTGCGGTATGCTGACCCCGGAGCAGCGCTGGTCACTGCCTGTCTGCACTCTGTGGTTCTTGGCTGATGCCGACGGGTTTTGATGGCTGTCGTTTTTGGGAAAAAGGCCTGTTGCAACCTCGCGCTTTCGACATAGTTCCTGAAGCGTGTAACCGAGGAAAATGTTCGAGGTGGCAGTTTCTCGACCCGAGAGGAGAGTCAGGACAACATGCTTTGGATTACACAGCTGTGGAGGAGAACGTGTGGTCGTTGCTTCCCTGCTTTTGCTGACAGCTTCCCTTTTCTTTTATTTTGCCTTCTCGCTTGCTGGCAGAGGGTTTTAGTACGAGTTGGGCCTCGAGGCTTTTGGGTTTTCAGACTCAGGTCCCCCTTTGTTTCCAATTCAAATAAATGGGTTTGTCTTGGTGATATTTGTGTGTTTTATGAAGCGATGGTGCCACATGATGGTTGACATTTACAGTTTTTGTGCTTCTACTTTGCGGGTAAAAAGGACTTTTGTTGGCCTCTTAAAACTCTTGTTGTTTGCTTCTCTGTCGGGACGCACAGTCAAAGCAGCTCATCATCAGTTTTAGCAGATAAAAGCTTTATAATAAAACACTGGCATCAGCCCAAAATGAGCATCGATGGAGGAGGATGATGTCTTTTAGGCAGAAAATGTCACATAAAAACTATAGTGGTTAGTTTATGTATAAGTTAAAATAGTCTTTTAGTTTTGCTAAATGTGCATTTGAAAAACATTGTATTTCATGTCTGCACCTGCAAATCAGGCATCATAACTAGTGTAGGCATAGTAATATATTACTTTCAGTACAGGAGATTTTTAAAAAGTACATCTATCGGCATCTGCGAATCAGTTGGAACAAGTTGGAAAATATTGTAAAACCAGCAAAAATCCAATTCTGTGCATTGCTACCGTACATTTCAGAATTTAGCTTTTGGGTTCCAGCATGTTTAGTGAGTGAACAATGGAACAAAACTGTACTTTATAAGTACCGACTGTCAGTAAACCAAACCAGAAATATCAAAACACAAGGGAAAACCGGGACATATGAGAGTAGATGATGCCGTAACAAGCTGTTGAACCAAAATTAACACGATGCCTCATAAAGAAATAATGAGTTGGCCGATAAATCTGTGAATCGAGTCGAGTTAATTTCTGTTCAGCGGTTCTCAATTCAGCCAAAGTGTGTCTTCAGCAAAGAGAAAAAAACCCTGAAATTACAATAAGAGACGTGACTCAGTAAAGATTATTACATCAACAGAAAATATATATTAAGTGATGAACAAATGTGCTCTAAAACAACGACCTAAATACAAAATGGCTCCAATGAACAGTCGAGTTCCTTTAAGTCCAGCAGAAAAGAGAAGTGATTTAAAGAAGGGACTCTCATTCCCAATATTTTCCCTCCTCTATTTCCAACATACCAGCTCTGCTTTATATTGGTATTGGCTGATAGCGAAGGCAGATTTTGTTCCATTTTCAGTGTGAACGATAAATCTTGCCTGGAAGTGACTCAGCTCTTTGTGTGAGCTTGAAGCTATAAGCGTCACTTAATCGCAGATATTCATGTGTTAACATTTTTATTGGGCCTGTAAAAGTTTATTTTATCTCATTTGCTTTTAGACAGCAGTTTTAGTGAGGTTAGTCGCTAAAAAACACAAGTACTGGTTAGAGTAATGCAGAGACCGCAGCAGAAGTAAAGTGGATTAGATTAAAAAAAAATGTCTGAAACAATTAGAGGATTTTTCCTTTTTTGAAAAAAATACCAAAAGTGAATTATTTTTAGCTCCCATGCTGTGAAGATTTGCAGATTTTTATTCCAGTGAATTCACATTAGTCAGATGTGGTCAACAAATTCAAGATAGTTTTATTTTAAATCATTTGAAGATGGCATGTTGTTTATTAATTAGGATTTTTTTTGTTGTCAGTAATATTTGTTGTTTTTGTGATTAAAAAAAACAGGTTTGGGATTTTTTTTTTTTGCACCACTTCAAACTATTTATCAATATTTTACTGTTAAAACTTTTCATGGATTCATTAAGAAAGTAATAAGAAAATATTAAAAGTGCTTTAAAACACAAGTTTAATCTATAGCGTTAGTGTTGTAATGTTGTGGCTCCAGTTTCTCTTATTTTGTGATTTACACGGTTCGTGACAGGCAGAATTTCCTCTCCGTCCAAATAATCAGTCCTGCTCTCTTTCATTTTAAACATTTATTGATATATACAGTTTAGATTCAATAAATCTCGTGAAATAACACAAACGGCGCACAACGTGCAGTTTGACACGAGGGAAAATGCGGCCCGTTGATGTAACGCGATTCTGTGAGAAATTGAAGTGACTTGACGTTATTTAATGTGACGAGGGAATAAATCAAACGGTCGATAGATGGACGCTCAGCTTGGAAAGAGATTTATGTTTTTGGAGCCGGTGGCCGGGAGCGAAGGCGAGTGTAATTTTTGGACGGCCGCAGCACATAAGCTCAGGGATTACTGATGAAATAAAACTGGGCAATTGCTGATGTGGTGCAAGCAGCGAGTGTGTCTTGCTAAATTCGAACCTCCTCCTCCCGCCTCACATATCCGTAAGGATTAATTCCCCTCTGAGAGACCTCTGGTTTCCTCTCTGTGGCCCCGCTGCCAGCGTATTGTTCTAGCCGGAGTTATGATGATGATTTATGAGCTGCGAGTGACTGCTGAGAAGTGGACTGACTCACACTTTCCATTGTAATTTACTTTTCAATTATTGTTAGTTTTTTTTTTTTTACTTTAGGGGGGATGTGTGTGCAAGAAAGTGGATAAAAGTTGATAAGAACTGAGAGCAAAGTTTGCATTAACACACCTTCGCTCTCACGTACGAGCACATTTTGCTCTGTTCACATAAGTTTGCCTGCTTCGGTCGCAGCATGGGAATGAATCTGTCCTTCATCTGGATTAGAGCAGGAGGTTTAGGTTTTAAATTAATGCAACACAATTAATGAATCAACTGGTAGCAAAAAACACCTCTCAGTCAACTTTTACTTGTTTTTTAGCACATTTTTTTTTCTTTTTTAGCTACTAGGTTGTGAAGATTTTCAGATTTTTATTCCAGTGAATTCACATTAGTCGGATATGATCAACAAGTTCAAAGTACTTTTCATTTAAATCTAAGCATTTGCTGTTTTTGTGCTAAAAACAGAACAAAACAGGTTTGATGTTGCAGAGGTGGTCACATAAAACAGACAACTGACATCACATTTAAAACATCAGTTATGAACCTTTCTGCACTACGTAAGACTATTTTTATTAAAACAAAAACACCTCTCAGTCGACTTGTCATTTTCTTGCCTTTCCCCTGTACATTTTGGGTAATCATTTGGAGAAATAATTGTTGCAGCCCTAATCGAACGACACAAAGCGAAGCCCGGTGTTTATTCTGAGCCGTCTGAACCTTATTGACACAGTTTCACAGCCCAATCAACGCCTATTTCTCGGTACACATCCTGCGTTTTCCTCGGGGTGCTGCGGCCCTGCTGATTGGATGTCACCTTCCTCTGTGTGAGCGTGCGATCAGTCCTCCTGTGGCAGGGTCAGGCCGATGCTTGTCAACAAACCTCAGCAATTAGCTTTGACTCGGAGCTGTTTCATAGCTCGCAGACAGCAATTCGCTCAACGAAACATCCGACGGGACGAGCGCGAAGTCTGCAGGGAGCAGCTGTCAGTCAGAAGGGCTGAATCTCCGCCATAGTCGCTTATTTTAAAACCACGAGGACCTGCACGCTGAAACCTGTGGTTTTTTGACATATCATTCCTGTTATTTTTGGGTGTTGTTTGGTTTTTTCTGGTCAAGCCTTTGATTTTAACCTGAAAGTTTAAAAGAACGAGGGAATGCTAAATATAAAAGCTGTGATGATGGTCATGGACGTTGGTCTTGGAGGAAACAGAGATTAAATTAAAGAAAACCCCAAACTCCCCAACAGGTCTGAAAAGGCTTGTTTTCATTTATTTTTTATATTTATTTTTATTTTTGGGGCTGCAAGGTGGCACAGTTGGTAGCACTGTTGCCTCGCAGCAAGAAGGTCGCTGGTTCGCGTCTCCGGCTTCCTCCCACAGTCCAGAAACATGCTGAGGTTAATTGGTGATTGTAAATTGTCCGTAGGTGTGAATGTGAGTGTGCTTGGTTGTCTGTCTCTAAGTGTAGCCCTGTGATAGACTGGTGACCTGTCCAAAATGAGTGATTTCAGAAAGTTATTTCTTTTTATGGCGTTATAA
The DNA here is from genome assembly GCF_000690725.1 of Stegastes partitus. NCBI lineage: Eukaryota > Metazoa > Chordata > Actinopteri > Pomacentridae > Stegastes > Stegastes partitus. The sequence goes on along the minus strand of NW_007579394.1, from coordinate 106,321 downwards.
CTTTGTTGTTGAGTTCTCTGTCCTTCTAGTCACGGTGATGCTGTTTCCATAGAGATGCAGGACTTTGTATTGCAGTGAAAACGAGTCCACAGTGAGGAAAAATGGTGCAAAAAAAATTTAAAAACACCCAGAAAAAACTGGAATTCAGAGGGTTAAACGATGAGCGCTCCACTTTATTTCTTTCTTTTTTTTAAACTGTTAATGTGCATTTGGCACAGCCGACGTTACTTATGTCATTGGTTACTGGTTGTAGGAGCCAGCAAAGACTCCAACTTAGCAATTAATGATGTTCCTGGTGACCTAATTTGAGGTGTAAAGCGATGGTAATGAAAAGCCAGAATCCCTCTGGACACTGGAGATAAATCATAGCCGATGGATTTGTGCTTTATGAATGATGGATTTTAGTGATTGTTATTGTATGAAATTGAGGCAGAAGAGACTCGAACCCGCTGCAGTCGCATGTTGAGCGTCTGAGTCAGCCTTTGCTCACGTATATCGGGTTTCAAACCACCAACCCGCTGCTCATTATGTTATTTCTTCAAACCTTCGTGTTGCAGCGATCCAGAAGTTTGGTGTCTGCGCTGTAATCTGACGCGAGGCAGATGTTTCCAGTTAAAACACAGATTAGCAATGTACATAAATTTAAATGCATATTTGATGTAAAAGAAACAAACAGAACAGAATCAGCCAGTAAGTCACCACATGATGCTTTTTCCTTATTTTTCCTCCAACATTTGCTCCTGACAGCTCCAGAGGCTCCAGGCGTGTTTACACTCCAAACTTATTTAAAATATTCTCTCAGCAATTATCACCCCTGGAACATTTGTCTCTTATCAGCTGCCTCCCAGCATGCAAGAGCTTTTTTTTATTGTTTTTTTTCATTAAACATTATTTGCTGCCACGCACTCATCTGCATATAGATTTACGTGTCGCTCGCAAATTATTTCACATGTACGTAATTTGTATACTCTGTAGAAAACAATGAAACACAAACGATTCCAGCGTCTGTTTCTGGTTCGACATAATTGGATGATATGAAACTTTTCACATCCCTGTGGGCCTTTTTTTTTTCAGCTGAAGCTTTAGAAGAGTTGATTACAGAGGCGGCGTTAGCAGCAGACGTGCGTGTGGTTCAACAGGTTTTTGTTTGCTGTTTTTAAAGGATTACTGCAATTTGTAGACTTCCCCTGATCAACCTGTAATATCAGAAATCTCTAGGATCTTGTTCTATGTCCCACACTGCTTTATTTTTTTATTTTTTTTATGATTGCAGCGATGATTACTGCTGATTATTAGTGAGATCGGATCAGATCGACGTTTGCAGTGTGCAGTGCAGCTGAACTGATTACCGTGTAATAACAACCACATGGGCCTGCAATGAAAAAAAAAAGCACACGGAGGCAAGGATTCTTCTTCTGTGGTGTCCTCGGGGAGCAGGCAGGGAGGCGGCTGAGTCAGCTGTTCTGAGCTTTAATGAGGGGAGAGCCGAGTACTTTCTGTCAGTCACACACAGGAAGTTTTATACAGACTCGTGCATGTATAAAACATGCAGATGGACACGCAACCCGTGTTACTGCCTTTTTCCCATGTGTCTCGCTAAAACACACATGCACCTGAGCACAAATCCTCTCCTCCTGCATTTCTTGTCTTCATTTAGACTCTCTTTACACACAAACACACAAACACACTTCCCCTTTGACCTTTATTACTCCCATTACCGTGTGTTGCACATCAGCCCCAGAGCTGCAGCGAAACTCTAATTTGAAGTAAATGTGTTGGTGTTTATGTAAAGGGGGCTAATGGGGAGGAAAACGAGTCTCGAGGTCTGTAAATGCGCCCGAGTGTTTGTGTGCCCTCCAGAGCCCGCTGTACTCACCAGGGAGCCTGTCCAGCATGCTATAAAACTCCACAGCTCTCAGGCAAAATGTGGCTGAAATGAAGGTTTAATGTGCTAGAAAACTGGTAGTTGGGTTTAAATGGTGTGTGTGTGTTTGTTTTAATGGATTCCGTGGGTGTCTCGGAGTGTAATTGTGTGTATATGTGTGTAAGAGGCGTGCTTTAGTGAGCTTGTTGCATTTTTTTTTTCAATTAAGTAATGGCGTGTTTAGCTGGAATGGACACAAAATGTTTTGTTAGTTTGTAAAAGAAAGAAAAAATCCTAGTGAAGATGCTGTTTAAAAGAATACAGATACGTCCCTTTTATTATCTGTAAAAACATGCATCATGTTAAAGATAGAGCCGTGTGTGTTATGGATTCTGATTGCTAATTGATTCTTATGTCGCCCTCTGCAAAGCGTTACATCCCTTTAACATTCAGTGAGTAGGATAATTACAGCCAGAGAAGCTTAAACTGTTTGGATCTGATGATTGCATTTGTTTACTTGTATATGTCTAATAAATTTCCGTAATATGAGCAGAAGCCATGAAAGCATCGCGCCTTATGAATGGAGCCCTCCACAGATTCAGTATTTCACAAAGTCACGAGATTCTCACATGACTCTAAACGGGTCCGGAAGCACGTCACTGTGTGGTTCCCATAATGCAGCTCACGGCGTCTTGTCGTGACACGCTCCCCCTCTGATCGCTTCTGACATCTTTGAAATTTCATGCCCCCAGCTGGTCACACAGGCTTTCTGTTCTGAATTTGTAGCCTCTCAGTCTGAGCCAAGATCGCTCGTCATGAGGGACATTTTTCAGACATGACAAAGCTCCACATGGAGTCACATGTTCTCGCTGTTGTCCAGGAGGTGCTGTGCAGCGCTACAGGCCGCTGGTACTCGCTCGCCACATGCACGACTGCAGACACGTAGATGTTCTTATAACAACGCTTTCCATACATGTGCACTGGACCAACATCTACGTCGTTGACTAAACCTTTGCTTCACTCGCTGGGCGGCGCCAGAAGTTCTCAGTGGATAAACTAATTATTGATATTTTATTAAAGCTCCAGACGAATTTAAGCGTGTTGTAAGCCAGCAAAAAGAGAAAGTGGGACAGGCAGGATCTTGTAAAAGCAGTGCAGTTTGTGCCAGGTTTGGATCTAGAAGATAAAACTGGTATAAAACCACTGAACCAGAGCAAAGCACACGGGCACAGGAGTTTAAATGTTAACCTGCAGGGTTTTTGTTTTCTATTTATTGGCTTTTATTTAGTGAGTTGTTTGTTTGATAGTCTGCATGGACGGAAGTTAAAGCATGATTTTGGTTGGTGACGAATGTGACTGAAGGTTTAGAATTACTCTTAAATACACCCAATGTGGGTTTTGGTTGGTTTTTTGTTTTTTAATATTGTGGAATTTTATCAGTCAAATTGGGCTCAGTTGCACTTAAATTTTCTTATAATTTTCCAACTATTAGAGTGGTTGAATAGCATACATTTCCATTTAACTGACAGGTAAATGAATCTTTTGGAACATCCCTCGTCTGTTTTAGACTCTTGCGCCCAACAGAACAAATGCAGTTGGTGCAGTTGTAGCTTCTGTGCAATCTCAGAAAACTGGACGGTATACTAATGTCTGCACGTTGCTTTGAGGAAATTTATGTCACTTGCGTACTTTTAGATGCGGAAAATTCCTCCTAGTGTGGAATTATTTACTTGCACTGACTAGATTTTGCTTTGCCACTGATTTGACTTTGGCAAAGTGGAACTATGTGCATTCGCTTCAGCTACTGAAATACCACAAACACTTTCCCGATGTATTGATGCATTTGTAACCAAACTGGTGATCACATTGTTGTGTGTCCAAGTTTTGCTTTTAGAAATATAAAAGCAGGAGTGACATGCAGGTTTCTTTTTGAATTTGCTCTCTGTCACACTCAAAGGTAGAAATCTGTGTCTCCAAAGCAAAATCAAACCTGGACTTAGACGGTCTTATTCCAGTTGTAATGTTTAAAGCAGACTTCAAAACATTTGTATGTTTTTACTGGTGGTGCAGTGCATGTATGTCTGTTTTAGACGTGTATATTCCCACAGTGAACGTTCCGTGTCTTGAGTCTGTTTCTGATCCGCTGCGTTTTGCCAACGGGCTGTTTGGTCAGTTTGTCTTCAAAGTTCAGGCTTTTTCTTTGCTCCGGATCATGTAAATAAACCCAGATGAACTGCAGCGATAACGTGAAGACGTCTGAGCCGTTGAGCATCCGCTACTTCTGAACGCGGCTAATATTTAGTGCATCGGGGGGTAAACCTCGGACATTTTCGGAGTCACGCCTGTACGTCAGATCTCACCACGAGGGACGGTTAGATCACATCCTCTGAATTGGCAAATGTCGGATGGATTTTTTTTCATTTTCTCCTCAGCTAACCGGAGCCAGCTGAACACAGACACGAGCCTGGCGGGAGTCACAGAGGGATGGCATGAATCCCATCTTTAATCTAATAGAAGGACTCGGTAGAGGCTGGAATTAATCAGATCTGTAAGGGAGAAGAGCTTTGAACATAAATGGAGAGAAAGCGAGCAGGCATTTTGAGTGAAGACAGAATATGATTGGACATAATGAGTGTCTCAGTGTCATAAAGTAGGGGCTCTAAATCACCTTCATTTTCCTTTTTTGGACTGCATGTGCGGTCCTCCTGCTTTGGAGCAGAGAAGGACCACCATGTCCTCTTTTGTCTGGGCACCGCTGTCAAAGCAGCTACCTCTTAATTTATTGCGCTCCAGCTGTAATTTAGACCACGCTGGACCAGTTGGTGTTGACGTCTACCCACAAAATCACATAGTATGTTGGGTTTTAATGATTCCCATTTCCCCCCTCCAGGATTAACTGGATTAAATTCAGATTTGTGGTGAATTAAGTCTCGGTTGTATCGTCTCAAACACAGAAGAAAAGAAGTCTACACAAGCTGCTTAATCGTTTATGATAACTTCATTTAGAGAACACCTTCAAAAATAAGGGATATTCAGGAAGACCAGTGCTGAACAGAAGCCTGGTTTGTCCAAACAGAAAGAATAAAGACCAGACAGGCAAAACATAATTACACAATAAATCAATATAACAAAACCAGATATAATAATAAAAACAAGAAAAATGACAAATTAGGAAAAAAAAAAGAGAAATTATTTCAAATTGAAATGAAAAACAAAAAGAGGTCAAAACCGTAAAAACAACAACAACAATAGTAGTAAAATGAATATTATAGTAGTATAGTGGTTTTATGCAACTGTTTTATACAAAAAGAAAAACTTAAAACTACATTATTTCCTTTTTGCTCTCCTAACCCTCTGCTCGTCTATTTTGAAATCTTTCTACTGTTTTAACATACTTACATTGCATTATGCCAGTTTTTGCAGGGTTTCTATTTATTTATTCCCATTTTTGTCGCCCTTTCTATCACTGTAGTTGCAGTTTCATCTGTTTTCTGGGGATTTTAAACATTTTGCTGGATTCCTGTATTTATCTGCAGCATTCTTTGGGTTGCAGTTGAGCCTGTTTGTCTCATTCTCACAGCCAACCTCTTGTGCTCTCCTTCCAGTTGATCGCTATATATGACGAGCAGGAGCCCCATCATGGAGGCGACGGCACCAGCGCCAGCTCCACGGGGACCCAGAGCCCCGACCTGTTCGCTGCAGACCTCAGCGCCGGCAGCGGAGCCTCGGCCTTCCAGCCCTACCAGGCCGCCAGTGAGATCGAGGTGACGCCTTCGGCCCTGCGCACCAGTAAGTACAACCAGTGGAAACATTAGATTGTGAATACATGTTTCTGGACCAATGGCCATCAGGTGATTTGTAGATGTTTGCAGTATTTGTAGAAAAGCATCATTATGCACACATATAATCAGTAATGAAGATGTTTACTGATTTACACACAGGTCTGTTCATCTCATATTCCTCATGTTGTCATCCTGGTTGGAGTCAAATGTCAGCCACTACAGCAGTATGCGGAAACCCCAACAAATCACCTCATCACAGCCCAGCTCCTCAGCCGCTGTTCATAAATTCTGTTAATTGGACAGGAGTTGCCTTTTTTTTCAGCCACAGATAGCCGTTTGATCCGCGGCCAAAGCAGCTAATTGGTTCTGTTCGCTGCCTCCTAAATCAAATGTGACGCTGAGCCCGTTCACCTCTGCAGTTCTGCCGGCCAGGTCGCTTCTTCTACTGTAATTACCGGGAGTTTGGATGAGGAACTGACTCTTGTAGGTGATTCGTCAATTTGAGTCAAGCAAAACCCTTTTTTGAACACAACCGAAAGCAGAAGCAAATAAGTGTACATGCAAAGGCATAGAGACGAAAGCATAGACTTACTGCTTCTGGTTTTTTGATTTCTCCATTATGGCAGTTTTCATGTGTCTCTGTGGCTGAAACTGAAGCTGCCTAAAGTGAAATTTCAGACTCGTGTTAAAGAAAAAATGTTGATGCCTCAAGATGAAATTTAAACATTCAAGCACAAAATAATTTTGCTGTCATGAATGAAAATAAACGTCTATGTAGGTTTCTGAATTATTAATGCACTAATGCCACTTAAACTTTAGTGATGATGACCAGTAATAGAGACAATAATTATAATCAAAGATAAACAATCAGGGACAAGGTTAAAATTGCATCACACACACATTTATATATATATTATGGGGAGCTGCACGAAAGCATGACCCTGGATTTGTTGCACACTACACAAAGTAGACGCTTTTGTTGTAACACACACACACACACACGAACAGTGGGTGAAAGACGTCACACAGCACATTCAACATTACACTTAACTAAACTTTCTCAACCAGCTAAACCATACGAACCACAAAAGCACAATAACAACCCCATCACCCCAAACTCCCATGGTGCACTGCAGCACAACTGTTCAGTCTTAGCAATCTGACTCTGGGATCACTGCAATATATAGATAGCATGTGTCACATTATCTTGTAAATCCAACTAGCGTATGTTTTCCTGATTCACATGCTGTAGAGGTAGCGAGTGTTTGTGAGCCCTTTCAGACATTCTGTATTTTCCATTCCTCTGATGGCATCTGATTGTGTTGCTGTCATGTCTGAACAAGTGCCACGTTTCTGTAGAAGCTGCAACAGCAGTTTGTCCTAAGTCAACCTTGTAGCATCTTTTTCAACATGACCAAAGTTTGAACTGTATGCATTTAGATGAATAGAGGAGACACACACAAGGAAGTGGGAGGTGTGGCTCAGCACAAGATGCTGGGTCGACTCCATCAGCGTGTCTTTGCCACTTTGTGAGTTGCTTAGCTCATGAGAAATGATTTAGAGAATACCCTAAACAACAAACACACAAGGAAAAAATTGCCCTGGAACATACTTGTGCTTGTTGGTTATTTTGCATTAAGAAACATCTCACCTCATGTTTTGTACGTCACTTGCTGCACCATCCAAATTCTTACATGTGGCAAATATTGCACCTGCACCGTGGCCCTCTGCTGCTGTCTGAGACGTCCTCGGGCAGCCTGACAGGTGAAATACGGAAGCAAAACAGCCACGACATCACCTGCTGAGGCTCCTGCTAATCTGTTGAAGAACTTTTAGCAACTCCCAGTTTCTGTAATCTGGATTATAACTGGTGTTGCTTCCACACAAATAAAATCGACTTGCAAAGTTTGAAATCGCAAAAGATTTTGGAGAGAAATAGTGAATACAAAAATATCGTTTGAGAGTGAACAGTGGAGAATCAATAGGTTGCATGCTTTTACATATGTGGTGCAGAATAATATGCATCACTAACGTGTAGTTTAAAAAAGCACGAGCTGCACGCATGTCGACAGGAAGTCACAAGACGAATAAGGAGCAAGTGCAGCAAATACAGAAAAATGATGTCTTAAAAAGCAACAGATACGTTTCAAATGTGCAGGAATGTTTTTTCATAATTATTTATTCGTCACTTTTACTCTATAAAGTCATTTTATGCTTAATTCTCATAACTTTGCTTCACTTTTTTCGATAAACATAATCGTTAAAAACAAATTATTTTTGCCTCAGTGTCTTTAATCAACACTGAAAGTCTGATGCTGGTTTGACTTCTCCACTAATGACCTGTGAAATGGCAGTGATTGACTTTCGCAGACCCCAAATTTTTCCTTTTTCTGTCTCTGTCTCACACACAAACACGCTGAGACGGTGTGAGCGAGGTCACTGCAGCCCTAATTGGATTTCTGGTCGAGATGCTGAATGTGAATTTTGAGTAAGAAATGGAAATCTGGTAATATAATCACACCTGCCAGTTGCGTCCAATTTAGCCGTCTTCATAATAAATTCTAACCCTGCTTAATTGACGACTCTGAATCTCATCAGCTGAATTTTAATGGGTTTTAAGAGAAATGTCTGACATGGAAGAGAAGGAATTTGATTAATTTTTTTCCCCTTCCCGTGAGCGCCTAATGAGAATAGCTTTCAATCACCGATTTATGTTGGAGGAGACGAGATGAGAAGCGCCGGACTCTGTGGGTCTGCCAGTTTTTTCTTGTTTGGTCCACGAACTCACAAGAAAAGTGATTAAACTTATTAGACAGAGAGCTCAATTGAAACTCACAAATGGATTGATGTCAATTTCTTGCCTTTGTTAAACTCAAAACCTCTGTAGATGAGAAGAAGCCGATAAAAGGACAGTGTCACTGTTGTGGACATGTGAAGCTTTCAAATGCTAATTTCAAAGGCTGCTTTTTGTACAGTGGAGGCAGTAAAGGGATCCAAAGACTGGCTATTTGTTCTGGCCATTAAACACACTCATTTTAATGTTTATTTAATGTTGCACTGGAGCTTTTCACATTTGTGTATTTGTTCGTTAACATTTAATGTGTTTTTATTTGGCTTTAGTTGTACTTTGCTGCTGCTGATGGTGTAACAGGTGTGTTTGTTCATCCACCGGGTCAGTGGTGGTTCCTCTGTCTTTATGTGCTGAGTCAAGCCGTCACTCTGAAGTCTGACAATCGCTTGCAAATGCCTTTAATTATGCATTTAATTTGCGACTGATTTTGTCTTGTCATCAGGGACGGAGAGATGGGGTGACACAGGCTTTTTTAAACCTCTGTTAAGCCCTCGTTGCAATTTGTCATCATACATACTGTGTTTAATGCAGACAAATGTGTGATATAAGTGTTTTCACTCTGGTGTCTTTCTGCTTCTGCTGTGAGATGTCTATAATAGAGTGAAATGTGATCACATCAAGGCACCACATTGAAATAGCACAATTAAAACAACAGATGTTGAGCCAAAGTGCTCTCAAATAAAGAAATCAGATTGCTACGACAAATAGCGAGCAAAGGTGTACATTAGCATTAAGACCCTACAATGTTGTTTTTTATGCAAATTGTCCTGATTAACTTCAACATTAAGTTAAGAACCTGTTGGAAGTCTGCCAGACTAATGAACTATTTTAGAGTTTAGGCATAACACTCTACAAAAGCACACATGGAAAACCCGACAAATTTCCTTTCAACAAGCAAACTGGCAGCAGTGGAGAGGAACATCTCCTTGATAACCGGGAAACACCTCCAGCAGAACCAGGCTCAGGTAGAGCAGCAGTTTGCCTCAACCAGCTGGGATGAGGGTCAAGGCCTTTGAGGAATGACTAGCAGAGACAAACAAGAAAACAGACACTGACAGGTACAGACCGGTGCAGCTTCAGAGCCAGAAACACCTGCAGAAAGTTAAAGGGCTTTTCTTTTTTTTCTTTTTTTTTAAATATCTGACAAAGTGACGAAGGGTTAATGACAACAGCTGAATCATCTGAGATGAGTGATTACAGATAAACTTAGAGCTTCTCATCCACTAGCAGTGATGGGATTGTCTCAAGCGCCAACAGATGGCAAAAAAATCCCTAATTTTACTACATGCATACATGTAGCTTATATATTCTATCTGGATGTGCCACCGTGTTGAGCCTCTTACTGTTTAGTACAACAGCCAGCTGAGGGAGCAGAGGTGATTGATGGGGTTTAGGTGGCAGTGGACACCATGACTAAGACTTATGTGACACTTAATGACTTTCAAGCAGAGTGCACGTACTTACGACAAGCCGGGAGTGTTCCTGTATCCCACCAGTGCTAAACTGTTATTGGTTAAACCTTTTAGACTGATAATGCTGCCCATTGGTGATGTATAAAAGTTTTCATAATGTACAGCCGAGCATCCTGCCACAAACTGTGCTCACCCTTGATGACGCCCAGATGTAAATGAAGCATCAGGCTTTGGTAGGTTTGTCTTAGGAATGCTTAGATAGAACCAGAATCCAAACCATCCATCCATCCATCATCTATACACCGCTTCATTCTCACTGGGGTCATGGGGGGCGGAGTCTATCCCAGCTGACTCAGGGTGAAGGCAGGTTCACCTGGACAGGTAACCAGTCTATCACAGGGCTACACTTAGAGACAGACAACCAAGCACACTCACATTCACACCTACGGACAATTTACAATCACCAATTAACCTCAGCATGTTTCTGGACTGTGGGAGGAAGCCGGAGAACCTGGAGAGAACCCACGCTGCACGGGGAGAACATGGAGACTCCACGCAGAAACATCTCATTACCGGGACACGAACCGGGGATCTTGTGGTTGCGAGGCGACAGTGCTAACCCTGTATCAGGATGTGCCGTATAAAAATACAGGAGATTTCTCAACCTTACCATGCAAATACACAAAATGCAGAATTAGGACACACTACTCATCTCTGTAATTCAGTTCAAGTGCTGCACTCTTGTATCCTAAAGCCATCTACAGCAGCAGTAGTTGGTGTTGAGACCTGTCAGGCCCGTGTCCCTTCCTGAACTCCATCCTCCCAGAGAGCCCACTGCCTCCTGCAGCTCAGAGGGATTTAGGTCCCACGCTCCGGGTGACCCGACAGCACCACTTAGCCAAGTACATGAGTGTATAAACACACACAAGCACTTTTCCAGCCTCTCAACAACTACTGTAGCTGTTGGCTCAGATACCTCAAAACACAAACATACATCCACCCGTTTGTGTTTGCATAATATTCTAACTTATCATTCACACACAGCCTTTAAACACAATGATTCACAAATCCTCCCCCCCCAAACACACACACACACACACACACACACAGAGCTCCACTTAAGATTGAATAAATGTACACACCTCTAAACAAAGGTATTAAGTGTTCCGACACACACAGATCTCGTCAGTTCATCAGAGAGTACAGAGAAATAAACACTCAGATGGTCGATCATTTAGTCTCACAACACACTAAAAGCCAAGTATCTGTTGACATGCACTCATCGGACACAGCAGCAGGGATTTTTTGGGAAAAGAACATGAGAACGTGACACTTGTCATCCGAAGACGACACTCTGGCTTTTTTAAACAATTATATTTAGTTTATAATCCTTCTCCCTTGTGTGGTCTGCTTGGTCCCTTTTCAGCCAATCAGATCAGCTTCTGGATTTGCAGAGGTCTGAAAAGTAGGAGATTTTTGTTGTTGCTGTCGTAGCATTGTGTGGCTGTGGAGTTTAGTGCGCGCTGCCCTTGTTGGAGTTGTTATTTGGACCTTGGCCCGTCGCCCACGCGATGCAACTTTTTAAACAGAGTGAAGAGTTTTAATGGAAGGCATCCACGAGCGCTGGCGTTTCTCAATAGGCTCTTCCTCTTGTTGTTGTTCCCACACAGAGTCTGCTGCTGCTGCTGCCGCCGCTGTGTGTTATTAGAGGACGCTAAAGCAGAAACGGGAGCTGCCTGATTAGACTTTTAGTGATAAATCTGATTAATTCACAATGGGCTGATAATGGCGTTTCAGTGATTAATTTCCTTTATTAGCCCACATTGTTTGAGAAGTATAATTTGTTCAGCATATTTGCATCAATCATCCTTAAGTATAATATTAAATCTTTGTCTTGAGTCTTACGAACTGCAGCAATTTTAATTTTTTTTTAAGCGTACATCCCCAATGTGCCTCTTTCCTACAACCAAGTGAAAAATAAAGTGGTTGTTTTTCTTCATAGACTATATTCCAGCTTAAGTGGAAGCAAGCTGTCTGTATTTATTTCTTAGAACTTTCTTCATTTAAATATTGTAGCTCATCAGCTGCTTTGTCCGTCTTGTCTCTTAGATATGCCCCTCCACGTCCGGCGCAGCAGCGACCCCGCTCTGCTCACCATCAACGGGCCGTTCAGCGGCGGCGATTCACGAGTTCAAGCCGAAGACACACCGTCGAGGAAGAACCCGACCCGCTGGTCCACCACCGCTGGCTTCCTGAAAGTTCGCCACTCCTCAGGCACAAACAGCCTGGAGAGGAAGGTAGGCAGCTGGGTGACAAAAGCAAAATTAAAAATACAACCACACGTAGCTCACCGGTGTCTGATCTGTACAGAGGCACTGAACGTTTTTATATATCTGTCATGTAGAACGAATTCTTGTTTCAGTCAGTACCTCAGATTTGTAAATCTTGTCTTCGCTAAGATAAAACTCCAAAAGTCAGCTGGTACATTCACCTGCAAATCTCACCTTTAACCTCACTTTCACTTTATCACAGCTGGTCTCAGCAACTTGTGACTCTTGACAACTATTTTATGCTTCCCTGAACCTGGGCGATATCCAGATAGATGACAAATGAAAGGAAAAACAAACAAAAAGCTTCGTGCTAAGTTGCAGATGCCAAAGCAGCTTCAATCCCCCTTAGTATTAATTCTCCGACTACTGGAGGGACTTTCGCCGTTCTTCCAAACATATGACCTGAGTTGGTGTTTTGATGATGATAGTGGCAAACACAGGACTTCAAAACCTCCTAGACATGTTCAGTTGGTTTGAAATCCAGTGATTCTGAAGACAGTCACATGCGATTCATATTCATTTTATACAGATTCAGAAACCATTCAGTGACCTCTCATGTCCAATGGATTGGGGCGTTGACATCTAGCCTTAAGATAAAGGAACTCTTTACACATCCATAACACAAGACAGATGCATCGTTTCAGAAAGAGATTTTGTTTCTGGACATTAATCAGGCTGGTGCCAGACTTCATGAAGATCTAGCACTGAAGATAGAAATGTACTTTCACAGCATAAAGATGATCACACAGTAGCTTAGTATTGATCCCTTCACTATAGAGGTCAAGAGCTTCAGTCAACCTTTTATTGGCCATCTCTATGCATGTGACCCTCGCACCTTTTTCATTTTACTTTTTAACCAATATTTCAGCATGCCTGTTAGTTGGAACATATGGAAACGGTGTTTGACCTGAAAAGGTTGGCATTTCTGCAAAACCATCATGCATGTTTTACCTTACAGGGTAAAGGTATGGACACGTACCGCAGCCTGCCACGGGATGCAGGAACCTGGGCCAATCAGAGGGAGTTTCAGAGAGAGACGGCCCGCTCATCACTCAGCGCCAATCACCCCATGGTGGACCGCTGGCTGGAGAGACAGGAGCAGGTAGGACTATATGCTGATAAACATGCATGCAAAGAAACAGAAAATACAGCGACTGAAAAATGTGCAATGATGTATTTCCTAAAGATGTAAAGTTGTAAATATTGCTTGCGACAAGTTACCTGGCAATTATATGCTGCTGTTTGATTGACTGTGGATTGTCAAAGGTTTCTGAAATATGTGTGAAAAGTAAGTAAAGTAAGGAACATGACGAGTGTCCAGAAGGTTGAGGTGCAACAGAAAGCTCTGTATCTATCTGTTAGACTTTGTCCTCACATGAAATGGACGCCGGATACCTTCAGCCCTCCACTGTTCACAGATTTATAGCCAGTCTCACCCTCAGATTACCCATCAGCACTAAGCTCTGTGAAAGCCTGACTGAGTGCCCCAGATCCAGTCCATAGCCCGACCCACTTCTCGCACTCCCACTGGGCCACAGCGAAGAGGTTAAAAAGTGAAGAATTTTCACCATAAATCCACAATGACACATAAGTCATACAATGAGAAATAACATTGGTTGATATAACAAATGACATAAGCCACATACTGTACATATGGTCCTGCTTAACTGGATATCTCAAATGCTGCAGGGTCAGGAGATCTTTTTCCTACTGGGGTCAAAGTCACGTTAGAATATGATGAAGAAATATGATATTGCATCATGACCGCATGCATCCTTTATTTCATGCTCAGTCTTTGTCTGGGTCGTGTTGCAAGAAACTGGGTTAGAAGTTTCCCGTATCATAATATCAGGACGTAAGAAAAACAACTGCATCAGCAAAGCGAGTTGAACAAATATAAAACCCTGTTTTATCTTTTTATGGCAGTTGGTTCTGTTTGGTGGTCTGACACCTTTATTCTAGTAACACTCTGTTAAAAATGTGGGTTTGAATCCAAGTGTAATATTTAGGAACACACTCTGATGTGTTTTTCTTGCAGTGTGTGATGTAGAATGTACAGTGAGTTCATGGACAACAGTCCGATCAGGGCTTTTTGTTTTGACCCGTCATCTTTCCGAGAACTGTTGGATTCTTTATTCAAACTTTGAACTATTCAAGGCTGCAAACACCAGTGATGTGAATGGATGCCCAATGTCAGAAAGTGAACAGAAAGACTTTAAAAGGGAAATTTTGGAAGCCGAGATGAGCTAATTTACCAATTTTAGTAGAAGGTGACACATTTTGACTGATTGGAGTGTTGTAAATCCTGGATATGCATTTGTTTTATGTGCGTCGTATGTTGGCAAGTTAAACACTTTAAGGCCAAATTTTGTTTAATGTTTTACTCCATTGAAAAAACTAAAAACGGTATTTCTTCAAGAGAAGCTCAAAAGGGCGTTGATGCACCATCACTTGGCTGAAGCTGTGGGCTGTTGCATTCTGTTGGCTTGTATGTGGACAACCATCACTCGTAGCTTTTGTGCTTTTATCAATAACCATTTTGCCAATTTTACATGTTTAATATTTGTCAGGAAGACTGCTGTCTGACTTGCTGCTTGGCTGCATAATTCATGGATTTGATTTATTTAATTTTCTTCTTCCTCATGAAGAACTCGATAGACTAATCCCTAGGGGTCAACCGATATGGTTTTTTTGTACTTACTTATTTACTTATTTTTCCTAATCGAGGAGACACATAATCAATATTTGGAACGGATATACTGTACATATGCAATAAAAATATAAATCCTGACGTCAATAATTGTAGCAACACAAACATTACAAAACTGTGCTGGAACGCTTTAGTTTATTTATGTTTAAGACACACGTTTAAATACAAAAAGAGGTTTTTACCGTTTATCCCTCAGTGCTGATAGGCTGCAGCAGAGCCACAGTAGCATACATTTAATACGTTTATTTAATAGGAGTAAGTCAAGAATCAATATCACTGGTAATAACATGCAGATAAAATGCAGAATAACAGATCTGATAATCGATCAGTCCCTACTAACAACAGTGTTGTTGCATATTGCAGTGACTAGTTTTGTTTTTTGTGTATTGAAAAATGATTGCATGCTTTTTGTATTTACAAGTACAAATGTATTTGTTTTTGTCTCATGCATGAAGAAAATTACTACACAATGAACTATCCTTAGGTTAGAATGTGTTTTAGTGGAACTCCTGATAGATCATCTCAGTGATGTGTTGTCTGTGTTTGTGCTGCTTCTTTTAAACTACCTTTTAAGACCCAGCACAGTCTAACCAGCTTTTAAAACCCAGTTCCATACAAACATATTGGTTTATCACCAGCATGCTCCTTAGTTCCATCCAACTCAAACTTTCCTGCTGTTTTATGGGCTTTCCTTTTTGTAAACAGGATCTTCCACAGAAGGGTTAAGTGTGCAACAAGTTCTCACCATTTATCAGTGCAGCGCTGCAGCGGTTTCCACATCTGTCTTGCAGCAGGTTTTAGTATGAAGGGGGTTAAGTGGTGGAAGTGACGGCAGGATGGTGTAGTCGGTATTAATGACCTGCTGAAGGCCATCTGGCCTCCTCAACTCACACATATACCCTCTCAGACACATCCCCCCCCACAATCTGCTCATTCTTGTGACAGCCTTCGCAGTGACATGAGCAGCCATGTTAGTCTGTGTGTCCTTCTGCTGTGTGTTTGTGTGTCTGTCTTAGTTAATGCTGCTTCTCTCTGTGTGATAGTGAAGGACAGCTTGTTGACAGGATGCGGTTTTGTTTATGTTTGCGCCACAACTGTGCAGGTAGAGCTCGCTCAGAAGGTGACCCGGTCAGATCCGAGTTACATGTTCATACGTAGTGTCAGATTTCTTCTTATCAGTAACGCGCACAAGCTGGAGGCCTCACGAGCTGCTTTTGTAGTTGCCAGTATTGTGCAGAATGACTCTGCTCGCTGTCACTGTCTTAAGTCACATATTGATTTAAGCTCCTCTTAGCTTACTTTGTTCCAGGAAGGATGCTGCAACTCTGCTGCCTGATGAGAAAAGCCTTGCTTTTGACAATCAAGTGAAAGAATAGATGGGATTTACCAGACTGAGGAAAAATCCCTTTTGTTAGAGGCTAAAGTCTGTTGGTATACACAGTGGATTGTAGATTGCTGTTTTAATAAGTTTTGGATGCTCTCCTTTGTCTTACTCTGTTGTTGTAACGACCAAATAACCCTCCTCATCACCGCATTTCATCTTATTGGAACACATCTAAAAACAGAACCAGGCAACAGAGACGCTTTGTTTGTGTTTCTGTATAGAAATAAATCGACTTAAATCTCAGTCTGACCTCATGAAATTTTAGTCTGTAGGCAAACTTTGATGCTGGCAGCGTCTGACGGAACTGCAGGCAGGCAATTATAAATGAATATGTGGCTCAGTTTAAAAGAGGAATGTGTTACCTTTTCAACAAAGGCATTAGAAATCTAAGAGCAGAAGTTGCTTCAGCTGTTAGCTCCAGTCGCTGCCCCCACTTTGAGCGCTGCCTTTATACATAGTGTAATAGACAGTTGATTGATGCAGAAAACTTGGTTTGAAGGCCATGCACACCCACACAGATGTTTTCAGTTATTCTGTCTATGCAGACCTCTGCTCTGGTTGAAGGTGGGTGAAGCTGTGCAGGGAATAATGTGGAATCACAAGACTCTGGCCTTGTCCACACGAATACGGATTCTTTATCTTACAAAACTAATATTTTCCTTTTCATTTTAGCCTCGCATCCACATTTAAATGGCACTTTAAGTCGCTCAAACAGATTTTTTGAGCACCTTCTCCAGTGCTGATTTTGAAAAACTCCAATTTTTGGGGGGGATTTTTTCCGATGATCAACATCAGGTTTGTGTTGACCGATTACTGTTACATTAACTGCACTACTTCAGGTCTGAGGACTCTGTGATCTCAGAAATGTCTCTCAAGCAGCGACTTCCAAAACTGATGAAGACACACAAGCCATTGCCACAAACCAGGAAAACAGTGACGAAGGCTACGCTAACGGCTAGAGGTTAAGGTTGAAGGCAGCCACAGATTAACCTGAAACAGAGTCTGGAAAACAATAATTAATAATGTTTTAAGACATATGGACCTTGGTGGGCAATAAAAGTGATAGAACAGTGAAATATTAAGAAAACAGAAGAACTGCAGGAAACTGATCAATCTCAGTGGATCCCACATAAACAGAGGAACGCGTCCTGATTTAATCACTCCTGTTTTTGTTTTATATATTCAGTTATAATCACCCTTAGTTATGAATGACATGTTCTTGCTGTTAAAACATTACATTTAATGTTTATCGGCTCACAAGATTGGCCTTTCTTGAGCACCAGTATTCAGCATCAACCTGGAGAACCCACATCGGTCGATCCCTGCTCACTTTACGCAGCAGCAATGGCAAAATATGCAACGGTTTCTTCATGATTTGCATAAGTTTACAACTGAACTGATAATTGCACTACTTTTCCTGCATGCTGAAGCCTCTTTGTTTGCTGTGTCTAACGTTACCTGGTCCATAGCATCTTCAGAGACGATAAAACGACAGAATATTCTCTGATATCTGATATATCGTTGATGTAGACTGGTAGACTTTAAGTGCTGTTGCCATGTGTGTGGAGCTGTTTTACAAATGCTGTTAGCGCAGGTGGACAGATTTATTTAATTTCTTAAACTAAGGAGGAAGATGTCATTTTTTGAAAAATATCCGTATTAGTGTGAACAAGGGTTGAGTGTAGTGATGAAGTGAGTAAGGAAGCTGTTGCTCCTCCCTGGTGGATGCATGAAAATTAGCATGATTAAGATTTCAACCACGAGGAGCTTGTTATCACCCACACAGTACTGAGGAGAGGTTTTAGCATGCAGGCTCACCTGTGTACAGTTGTCCTCCAATGAATTCATACCCTCCCAGTAAAGAAGGAAAAAAACTGTTGTAGATGTGCAAAGTAGCAGCAGACACAAAAGTCTTCTCTCCAGGTTCTTGACAAGACAAGCAGCTGACACGTCCTGGCTGAACTAAGACAAAGATAAAATCAAACAAGCTCGTATGACTTCGTTATGTTCTGTTTATGGTGCAGATTTTCATGCATTTTTAATGAGCGACCAGCTTCTGTGTACTTATAAATTACGGTTTATTACAGAATTCCTCCGTGGTACGATTAGCCCAGAGAGCCGTTTCTCCAGCAGTGTATTAAACCTTTGTTAAGAATATAAAATAGAATGGTATGGGGGGGAAAAAGAAGAATAGCATAGCAAGAATAGAATATGCAGTGATTTAATTAGAATAGAGCAGCTTGGAATGATGAATTAAGCGAAGCAATTTCCTCAAGTTAGTTTCATCTTATCTTCCTGGAATGAATAACATGGAACAGACGAGTATGAAAATGACGAGAAGAATTAGAATAGAGCGTCATATAATGAAGTCGGCCTATTTTATTCCTGTGGAGAATTTGGCTTCTCTCGTAACAGGGAGAAAAAAAAACACACACACATCCAGAGAAGCGGGGCATTGCTTTGCACTGAAGTGAGCCAGATTGAATTGCATTGAAATGAATGAAACTATTCTCCTGTTCCAAAGTGGTTAATTGTGCGTGTTCATGCAGCGGCGCCGGCAGAAAAAAATTCAACCGCGATAGTTTGGAGCTGCGTTCACGAGCCCCTAAACCAGAAGCCCCCCCCCCTCCCCCCCTCCCCCTCCTTTGGCAACAGGTAGGGGGTCGCCATGGCAACAGTGAGCTGTCAGTCGAGTGCGTATTAATGAGAGCGGGTTGGAGGTGCTGGCGTTGGTTGAGGAAAGAGGCCTGCACTGCAACTGCTGCGTTTGTATCTACGAGGGCATTTATGCATCTGTGTGCATTAATGTGTTTGTGTGCGCGTTTGTGAATGTGGTTTTGTGTGTCCGTGGTGAGCATGTGTCAAAATAATAATAAATAAATCCAAGCATTTGTAGACCGGGTTGCAAATCAACCAATTAAAAAGGAAAAACCAAAACCAGTGAGCCACCTGCAGTGTTAGTGAGCTGAACCCCGATACACAACGCACACACAGACACACACCTGGTGTGGGTCAGGCTTCACCTCTGCGGCTTGACAGCCGTCTCTGAGGACTCAGATGTCATGGCTGCTTCATTCAGTCTGTTTCTTTTTCATATTTCCTCTCTTTTGTGTGCATCTGTGTCGGTTGTGTGGATTTATCTTTTATGACTGTGTGTTAAATTGTGTTTTATTCATCCGTGTATAGTGAAACCCACCAATTGTATGATTTTTGAATATTCACAGAAATGCTGCTTTCTTTGTTAGTAAAAAAAAACTCAACATTTTCTGATTCTTAGCCTAAAAAACTCCTTCAGTGCAGTTAAGATAAAAATCTGCTTTTATATTTACATGAAAATTTTATTAGTTAGGGATGCACGCTTTGCACAGGACAGCCGTAGGCTTGTTTCCACATGTATGTGTGATGCCTGGAGGCCTTCCCCTGAGCTCTGACAACACGTCTATTCCTGATACCTGGAGCTGCAGCCAGATAACATAAAACCAGGAATCCTAATTTCTCCCCTCACAGCATTACTAAAACTTGCACGTACTGTCAAATTCAAGGACTCATAATGATCGAAGCATCCAAACAAAGATAAATATGCCTCTTCGTTGTGGATTAATGATCTTTAAATCATAAATAATTAATTTCCTTGTTGTGTTCTCTTCAGGTTTCTACATTGCAGAATCATCTTGTAGGAGTTTCACTATTTAGATGTTGGCCTCAATTGAGTCTATAACAGGGGTGTCCAATCTGGTCCTGGAGGGCCACAGTCCTGCATGTTCTAGATGTGTCCTTCTTCCAACACGCCTGATTCAAATGATCAGGATTGTTATCAGGCTTCTGATGATGAGCTGATCATTTGAAACCCTGCAATCAACGTGTAAAACATTCTTTCAGGTGCCCGCAAATATTACTAATGCTGGAAAAAACATGGTGGCTCTATATACTACAGATATTTTAGTACTTTTATTTATTTTCCATACATGTCTCCTATCTGCTCTGTGTAAACACTGCCTGCAGTTCAGCTGAATTTTTAACATATGATTGTTGGTTGTAGGTCAGCCAATAATAGCTTCTTGATTGAACCAGAGTGCAGTTTTTTTTTTGTTTTGTTTTTTTAAAATTTTTTTCAAGTCTTTTATTTGTGGTACATTTTTAAATTAGACATGCAGAATAAAGAATTTCAGTAAAATGTCCAGATTTTAAGCTTAGATTTGGCTAATTTTCCCAACAAAACTCAAAGTTACATATGATTCAGTCAAACATGGAGAAATAGTTAAAAATCTGACGTATTTTTCTGTTTTATAGTTTCTGGCTCTGATAAATTTTGGCATTTTTAGTTTGTTTTTAAAAAAAAAATAAATATTATGACATACCTTTAAAACCCTGCTAGATCTGTGTATTACTTAGTATGTGATTGTAACATAGTCATAAGATGGTCACACATGAAGATCTAATACACCTAATATTTGGTGTTTCCTGTTCTTCTTCTCTTGGAAGGGATGCATTTTGTGTTTTCACCAGCCGCAGCAGTGTTTTGTTAAAAAAAAAAAAAAACATAAAGAAAACAATGACCTGCAGAAGCCACAGCGATGGTGGCTGCAGAAACACAAGAGACAAGAAGGGCACAAACAGAAAGTCGATTTTTTTCAGCTGAAAATCCACAGGAAACAAATGTCACCACTGTGAGCACAGTGATTGATTGACAGGGGAGGCTTTGTAGGTTTGGTGCAAAAAAAACAAAAACAAAACAGCAAAGCAACTGAAATGTTTCCCAAGTAATCAGATTCCTTCCAAGTCACAAATTAAAGTCGGCCTCTGATGGCATTTTTAGCATCTAAGCAAGGTGGACTAAAATAACCAGCGTTAACGCGGCGACTCTATTTTTCATTCCAATTAGCACCCTTCAAGTCCTTTCCTCGTCCAAGCGGCTTTAAAAACATGTGATATTTGTGGTGCGGTTAATGATGATAACTTACTGGAGGTCAGGTTTGATAAGTGCTCTGCTCGTGTTCAGTGTGAACACAGACGTCGGCGTGTGTTTGTGATGCCGCTGTGTGTCCTGAGCCATTAGACTGCTGAGGGACCGAGTTATCTTTCATGGTGGGATGGAGGCTTCACACAGCCCACTGGGGACGTAGTTACACAGACATCCTGACGGCGGGTCTGCACACACGCTCCAGCACATACCTGTGTAGGAATGTTAATGCCGGCGTGTGCACTTGCACACGCTGACACACATCCGCTAGGAAGGTGTTTTGCAAAACCAAACCTTTAAACGCATGCAGAGCCACACGTAGCTATAATGCTACATTACAAAGCTCATGTAAACTGTGTGCAGAGAATAAAAACACAATTACACTGTAAGCATATGCACCAAAACAAATCCATGTAAGCACACACACACACTTCCCTGCTTCCCAACTAACAAGCCTCCATGCAGTGTGTGTAGCAGAGGGTTGCGTCCCTCAGGTACATGGTGCAGCTTTAGCAGGATAAATCATGCAAACCTGAGCCATGCACTCATAAATCACCTCGGAGTCGCTGCATGTTCGCCCGAGTGTGCGTTCCCTTTCATGCGCATGCAAAATGTGATGCCGCAAGTTTTTTTTTTTTGCGGCTTATCTGTGTCTCTGTGTGATTTTATTTGTGCAGGTGTGTGCATGTCATTTTCTGTGTGTGTTTTGATGTTAATAAGACGGACGTTGGGAGTAAGGTGAGAGCAGAAATGACCAGTAGGTGCTGCTGTGGAGCTTAGATTGAGGAAAGACATGTTTTTGTGTGTGTGTGTGTGTGTGTGTGTGTGTGTGTGCTCTGTCCTTCTGTTTTTTTGCACTATTACGTGAGTGTGGTGCGAATGGGTGCACGGATAAATACTGTAGGTGTGCTTTTGTGTTAGCAGATGTGCTAACAGTTCAGTGTTAATCTGCAGTCACCTTGTTATAATGAGCCTTTGGCCTTCTTTTTTTCCTGCTCACTTTTCCATCTGTATTATCTTTACGTGATCCTTATTATTCCGTGTCTCTCTTTTTTTTCTTCGTTATGTTGCTCACCACTCTGTTTTCAGCTTTATACCCACAATAGATAATTACACACTCTCTCCTTTCTGTCCATTCACACTCTTCTTTCTCCTGTCTCTGTTCTGTTTTTATCTCACCTTTCATTAACACCAGTGTCGTATCCTGCTAGTATACACAAGGGGGTGGCTTTTCAGACACTTAAACCCTCAACGAAGGATTAGTTTCATTTTATAAGCTTGTGCTGATACACATAAAAACAGCTGTTTTAAAAGAAGCACAGGAGGCTCTGTTATTGTGGTACTGATGAGAAGTTGAAGTGTAATCCAGGAGGTTTGAGGAAGACGTCCATGACTGTGAAGGCTTTTAATAGTAGCAGTCATTTTAATCCATCTCATTAATCATGAAGTTAAAAGTAGAACTGTGCTGTTCAGGGTGCAGCAGGCCAGTGCTGCCAAACAACAACTGCGTTTTTCCAAGAAACTTATTGCAATAAATAGACTTGGAAGAATAAAAATACTTGTGACAGTGTAATTAGAATAGAAAATAAAGGCAGCAGTATTGGAATACAGGTACATTAGAATAAAGACCCCAACACTGTTTCCTAAACATGGAATACATTTTGCATGTGTGTCCTTGACTTGAAGGCGGCACACGGAGTCAGAAACAATCCAGAAAGTAAATGTGCTTTTTTGATCTTAGTCGTATGAGCTGTAAGAATTTATCTGCTATACTTAAATCATTTGTTCCATAGCGGCTGTCGTCACGTTCAGTCCAAAACTTTATCACAGCTGTTGGGACATTTTTATTTCTCGACGGGTCTCCCGAGAGGGATCTAGAAGATCCTCAGTTCGTGTCCTGGTTAGGATGCCTGGGATATTTCTGTGTAGAGTTTACATGTTCTCTCTGAGTTCTTCGACTTCCTCCCACAGTCCAAAAACAGGGTTAGGGTTAGACCCTATCCCCTTTCTTTGTTTTTATTTCTGTGTTGTGATGCTTGGATTCGGTTGCTGATGACAGTTTTAAACAGGTAATTAGTAGCTGTATCAGAATATGTGTTTAAAGTGACCCTCTCTACTCTGACAGTACACTGGAGGCGTTTTTGTTTCCACATGTGGTTACGCTGTTTGAACATCCAGACTTTAAAACGTAAACGTGGACATTTGATGTAGAAAGCCAAACTTTTCAATCTGCTTGATAGTGAGTTGAGTTGTATTTCAGTGGTCGTCCATTATGCACGTGGGTTGTTGAACAGTAACTAATGTTTCTATTATAATTAATTTTAAGGTTACAGCCACTTATGGTTGAAGGACAAAGACGTAATGTAAACCTCAGCAGCCTTTAAGCCACATGGAATAATTAAAAAAGTCCTTCTCATGCATCAGTGGATTTTGTCTGACTCGCTTCCGTCCTTCACTCACAAACGTCTCCACGTGTGAAATCAGATCTCACATATTCATCATTTATTTCATTTCCGTCATTGTTGACTGAACATGTTCTTTACTTAAAAACCTGTTTTGTGGTTCAGGCTGTACAGAGTAAACTTCTTCTTTTCCCTCCACCCAAACATCATAACTCACAGGTTTTACTTGCCATCTGTCTTGTCCTTGCCGTTGTACTCACCATCCTCCTATTGATCCGCCTTTTCTATTTGCTTTTTATGTCACCTCCCCACACTGACCCTTTGTTTTTTATTCCACTCATTTCTCTTTTCTTTCCATCCCTCTTTTTCTCTCCTGCTCCTCATCGTCTTTGATCTTGTGGTTTTAATATGATGGGAAACAGTAGGAGCCCAGATCCCCTCCAGCTGCGAGGGACAGGGTAAAGGGAGCAGCAACGGGGAGATGGAGGCGAGATGAAAGACAGATTCTCCCCCTCTGGAGGCTGTGCAGCTTCCCCAAGGGGGTCTCCATCTCTGGGTGCAACCTGCTGTCAGGACATTGCAGACACACACAAGCGTATAATTTGATGTTCATCACCTGCTGCCAAAGTCTAATTACACCTAAAATAGATCTGCTCAGGTTGGACAGATGGTGGCTCTTTTCTGAAAACTTAATCCACCTGTTGGGGATAAGCGAGGGTTACAAACACATACAGTCGAGAGTTAAAGTCGAAGATAAGAATCTCGGTTTTGTAAACCCGCTGCGCTCCGCAGGTTGACGAACAAGAGAGTTTATCATTGGTCTATAAAACGATCAAAGGCAGACAAGAGGGATGACAGCAGCAGGTGTCAGCTGTTATCAGAGGAGGATCCAGGATCTGACAGAAGAGGGATGGAGATGATTATTGAGGTCTGTTGTGCTCCAGCAATAAAATTCACCCCGCTGAAGACCGTCAGAAAGATGGTTCTGGAAATGAAGCTTTCTTTCTGAAGCAGCTGAGACCCAAACCTTTACCCGGATCACTGGACATGATGTGCAGGCTTCTGTCTCAGTTTGTAGATGTAACGTTAAAACTATCTGGTATGAAGAGATGATGCACTTTGTGGGGTGAAGCAGTTTTCCATGCATTTGGATCATCATCACCGAATTAGCATCATGTCACCTCCGATGTAACTTCACATAAAATGCATTGAAGTAGTTGATAATAATTTAATTCAAGGTCTTCGTCTCCGATGCTAAATCCTGCAGAAACACAAAGTTCTTGAAGATCATGAAAAGATTTTTGTCTCTGAATAAATTATCACTGTTAAGCTGCTTCACTTCAAAATTAGAGGTGCAACTAAACTTTTTTTTTTTCTTTTGATTTGTGAATTAGTTTTCTTTATTGTCAAAGAAACACATGAGAGTAAATTCATATCCTGTCGGTGCCATTTAAAAGACCAAAACACATCACATTCACTAATTGTTTGTCTAACAGTTACAACAAATAGATACCCAGCCTTTAAAAGTGATGCCTTTGAAATTAATAACTTGCCTGTAATTTTGATACAGATTAGGAAAGCAAACTTACTGCAAACGTCAGCTGGATTACTTTAGGAATTCCATTAAGAAGTAAAGTAGATGCCGGGATACTTGAGTTGTAAACAAAACAGCTAAAAGCTTCATTTAAAGCTGCTGTTCACTGATTAGTCCGACAACATCCAAAGTATTAAACACTGCAAACGAGCTTCAGTCTTCCACATTAAAAGCAAAGTTTAATTTTAAAATAATCCTTATGGCTGATCTACAGGATACAGTGACTTCTTCGCTGTGGGTAATCCAGCTGCTGGAAACAGCTGCTCAGCAAACGTCCACAAACACTGTCGCAGCAGCTTTTTTCAGTCCAGGAAATCTGTCAGTGTTTACTGCCACCTCCTAAATGGATTTATCCAGAGCAGATACACTTCACTGCTTTAGTTTGAGTGTTGTTGGAAATGTGTAATCAGAGTCCTGCTGCTGCTAAACATTAGAAACATCTCCGACAGACACAACATGTGGTAGAACATCTTAGCTTAGCATTAGCCTTGAGCAGCTAGCTATGCTAAACAGCAGCCAGACGCCTTTTTGCACTCGATGCTGCAGAGTTCATCAACACAACTGCAGCAATTAGCAGTTAGATAGTAGGGAGATGTGTTCGTTGTATGCAATGCTGACTGGCGGTCAGCAAACACACCTGTAGCTCCATCCATTACAGTTGGACTTGCTCAGTGGCGGGCCGTGTGTTTTACTCCCGGCCTTCAGTGGCGTCCTACCTGAACAGACGCTGCATCGCAGACGGGTATCTGGTGTAGTGAGAATGAATGCCATCACTAAAGCAAGAAACCCAGTTAAAACAATTCAACAAGTCTCCATTAACTGCAGCCACAGCTACACCACGTACATCACATCTAACAGGAGCGTCAAAATCAGCCCAATAAAGTGACAAAAATATGTATTTTACTTTCCAGTACTTGTGATTATTTAAACAGAAGCTCCGTCTCTCCTCACGAGGAGTTCAGTCACTCTGTTGAGCAGGTAATCCGTGCGTTTCACTTCCAACAATAAGTCCTGTTTTATCTCCGTGGAGGCTGATGCTGTCCAGTCATGTTTCTGCCATAAGCTTTAACTCGCTGTAGGGCTGACAGTGTTTGCTCGCTTAACTTTAAAAAAAGAAAGGTAATAGTTTTAGCTTGTGCAGGTCACTACAGACAGGAACCGCTAACTTTGACTGAGCTCTCTGACCATCCAATCAGAGGATGTGACAGTGCTGATGTTATCATAGGCCAGCTAGCTGGCCCTGGGACCACCAACTCTACATCTGATTGGTTAAAGCAACAGTTTCATTGCAATGCATTTGAAGCTACAGGCGCATAAACACACACAGCCCAGAGACACACTATTAAATGAAGAGAATAGACTGTTGGGAATATTGTAAAAAGATTAATGGGAAGATATTACAACTCAAGTCAGTGATTGTGATCGAGTTCAGGCCAGCAGAGAAGGCCTCGCTGGCCCTGACGGCACACCACTGGAGTTAAACACAGTTAAAATGCATGTCAAAATAATTTGAATCAATTAAAACCATAACATCAACTCATCGATTAGTCATTAACATCCCTAATAGGGATACAGTGACCAGGCTTGTTTGCTTTAAATAAGTCCTCCTCACTTTATATTCCTCCATAGCTGGTGTGAAGCTCCTGAGTCATGACCTGTCAGAGCTCCAGCTGTGGACAGGTTCTGCTGAAGGTGCAGCCAGCACTGCTGCAGAGCACTGCAGCAGGAAGCAGAGGGAAGTCAGACCAGGAGGAATGGAGCAAGAGAGTGTGAGATTTTGTGCTTTTTTTTCTTTTTCTTTGTCCCCCCTCGACTTGTTTATATAGACACGGTCTTCTTCTCAGCAGCAGCCATTACAGTTGGAGTCAGTCAGAATAATGGCCTTCAATCTGACAACTCTACCACTGTGTGTGTGTGTGTGTGTGTGTGTGTGTGTGTGTGTGTGTGTGATTCTTGTCACCATTATCCACAGCTCCCTTCCTCTCAGAGGGGTAGTTTGGTCGGCTTTACCTGTTATTTTGCTCTATAGCAGCTGCTCCATCGGGAGTCTCATCTTGGTAAATGGTGCATCACATAACAAGCTGTGTGACCGGCCACAGCCCACCCCGGTCACCTCTGTTGTTAGGGCAGATTGTGAATGCACCATGAGGATTACACTTACAGTCGTGGCCATATATCTGATGAAAGCACACAGATGGAGGAAAGTCTGCAAACTTTACGGTAGCTCTCATTATTTTATATGTGTGTCTGTCTCAGCCCATCAGTGTAGCAGCTGAATGGAGGATCACAGTACCATAGAATATAACATCTAATATTTTTATCTTTTAGAAATGAGAAGTATGTAATTACGCAGTCGTGGTTGTGATACTTGGGCTTCACGCTATAAAAGCCATCCTCCATGTCCTGCTCACCTCAGCTCAACTCTGTCAGGAGGTGAATATTTCTGCATCTGCTGCTAAGAATGTAGAAGAAGAAGATGAATGTTTTATGATTCTAGCAGTGCTGCAAAAGGCCAAGAAACAAATATTGCTCTAAACCCCTCTCGCCCCTTTCTTCCCCTGTCATGATATTTATCTGAAACTGAAC
This sequence comes from Stegastes partitus, assembly GCF_000690725.1. Classification (NCBI taxonomy): domain Eukaryota; kingdom Metazoa; phylum Chordata; class Actinopteri; family Pomacentridae; genus Stegastes; species Stegastes partitus. The sequence goes on along the minus strand of NW_007579394.1, from coordinate 78,446 downwards.
TTATTTGTAGAGATTTTTTTACCGTGTCAGCGCTGTGCAGAGAGGCTTTCTCACAGTGCTTCAGTAGGATCGTTTACATGCACCGTCTCTGCAGATAATGATATTAAAAGTTCATTCTGGATCTTGAAAACAGCTAAACTGATGTTTAATTTAAAAGATGGTATTGTTTCAAAACTCTATCATCTTGACCTTACCTGTATGACCCCTTTTTGTCCTAACTCTGGCCTTTTTCCCTTCATCTGCTGCATCACATACTGTAAAAAAAAAACTAAAAATGTAAATAAATTATCACAAAAAACTTAAATAAATCCGAAAACAAGGATTCCAGGAAAAACACACTGAAAAATGGTAATTATCATTTATAAAAAATACAGATTTTGATGTGGGAATTATTCACTGTTTTTGCCCCTCCTCCTTGTTTTGCTTGTTTTACAGTTAACATGTAGGCGAATTCATATTTTCTGCTATTTGCTATTTTGATTGGAAATCTTTCTAAAATTTCCCAGAATGGACCAAAAATTGCCCAAAATGACTCGAACTTGTCCAGAGGGTTCAAATATTTGCCTCAGACAACATTTAACTATTTACATTTTTACAGTTTTTCACACGACCCTGTACATGAACCGTAGGAAGATGTTTCACCGTGCGCAGTGTGTCTCCAACGACCAGCTGATCATTTAATCCTTTGCACACAGTTTTGTTTTGGGTTTTTTTTAAACCTATGCTATATTCATTCTATTGATCAAGTGTGTTTATTATCCTCTAAATCTCTTTGGTGGGAACACTGCAGTTCAGCCCAAAGTCAGAGTTTCTATCAGCTGACTGGTGCTTGTAGCTGAGTCACACATGCTTCTCACAATTTTTCACTTTTTGCTGCATCTGTTTAGTGCAAAAAGTTAAATTTTTGGGTGAATCTTTGAATGAGACACATAGAAAAGAACGCGTTTGATGAAACATCACAATTTTAAGCTTTAATTTGGTTAATTTTCCTGACAGAACTGCAGGTCACACGATTAGCTCGAGGACAATCGAGAAGCTGAAAGTCTTACGATTCATTCCTTTTTTACCGTTTCTGGCTCCGATAAATGGTGTAACTGTAGCGATGTTTTTGAAGATAAAATGCCTTCAAACCTGCAGCCTGGTTTGGGGGTTCAGAGGGTTAATTGCCATCAAACTGAAGATGTCTGAACTTTTATTAATTATGAAACCTTTATGTTTGACTTTGAAAGTTTAAAACTTAAGAAGTTGACATGCAAAAGCATCAGAACGAAATGAAAGTCTAGTTTTGTCGGGTTAATCGTGTATATTGGTCTATGTTGTACTCATTGGGTCAAATTTATTTAATCCAAGGTTATAATACACAATTTTATCTTTTATAAACCATCAGTTTCACAGTTAATCAAAGAAAAACTGAGTAAAAGCCTGAAGAAAATGAAGCTTTCATATGTGCTGTGGCCTTTACAGTGACCTGATGTCAACCTCATTGAAATCTTGAAGGATGTGTTGAAGCAGATTGTTATGTTCTGCAGCTTTCTTCACTTCCTTTACAAAACCAGCGTGTAGGTTTAGATATAGAAGCTGAATTATTTCTTTGAGTAACACACACATATGCATCTCATCCACAGGGCTTTGCTCTGTCAGTGAATTAAAACGACACGTGTGTTTGTGTATGTGAGCGCGTTGCAGCATGTGGATCGATTCCAGTTGACCCGGTATCGGTTACACACGGTATAAAAGTCACACAAATTAATGCACACTTTGTGTCCTGTAATCCTGTGTGGTATCATATATACACTCGTAACGCCCACTGTCTGTCCATCTGTGCCATGTTTGACATCGTCAGAAGAGCCAAGACAGTTCTGTCGGCGTGGATTCAAGCCGGCATCAGCACTGAATCCGTCTCTCACTGATTACAGTCTAAATAATCCATCCACACCACTGCCATGCCAGGAAGCCTCAGAGTCCAGGAAAGTCCTCAACGGGAGGGATATGTGAGGTCAATTCATCTCTTATATAATAAAATGAACAAAAACACACAGGACATGTGCTTTCCCTGATATTTTTGTTGTAAAACGTTACTTAAATGTGCTTGACTTAAACATTGATGGGACCATACCAGCACTTCATACGCTCTTAGAATAATAAGAGTCTTGAGGAACCTTTCAGGGTTTCACACTGTGGAGGAAACTTTTGAATTCAAAACAGTTCCTTGAGAAAACTCTCAGTAACGTTCTTCAAGGAACCAGATTTTGGGATTTAGGGTTCCATTTGGAACTCATTAGTATTATTATGACAGTGGTGTAGTCCAGTTTTGTTTTTGTTTGTCTCAAAAATAAGAACAAAAATGAGCTGGACAAAATTCAGGTTGTTTCTGAATCGAATGCTTTCCGTTTGTGTTGAGAGCATTTACAGTCAATGCTGTCAGATAATATCCCGTTTTGCCCAAATATGCAAAACCAGTATTTAAAACTTGCATTTATCTCCAGTGTTGTTTGAAAGAGCTCTAAAATTTACTGCCAAAAAACTGTAGCACACAATAATTTGCTAATAAGTTATTAAGTGTTAGAGCTGAAAAACCTTCATTTATATCAGACTAACATAAAGCATTAAACCAACCGCCTGCCTTCTGTTTCCTTTATCATGAAATGAACCAAATGGATTAAATACATGTTGACATATTACAATGCACACAATTACAATAAAGTCATGTTTCTAAGATACAATAAATGTGTAAATGCTGGTGTAAAGCATGACTTAGGCCTACACCTAGAAAAAACCCTCCAAGAACCCCTTTTGCAGTGTTAAAGTTTCCCCATGAAAGAATCTTGATGGTCTCCTAATTCTAAGCGTGTACCAGTATTCATACTTATTGGTCGTCTTACTGTCAAACCAAAGTGATCTACCAGTGAGCAATCAGCTGAAGTTAACAGTGTAAACATCAGCCATGATGTAAAGTTAACATCAGTTTTGTCTGACACCAGATTGGTGTTACTTTGAGACTTTTAACGCTTCCAGTACAGTCCAGAGAATGTAAACACAGGGATGATATTTAGATGGAAGGAAAAATCAAAATTCACAGAGAAATGGATGAAAGACATTCAAATACAGACATCAGTGCTGAATCCTCCAGAGCTGATCGATGTGGCCGTCGTGACCAACTCTACATCAGTTACATAAACTAAACACTGATCCTTGGTTCTCTTCTCTGTTCTTAATTGCTCATAAACACTTGCTTTGAATGACTCTCACGGCTGAAGAATCTCAAACTTTTCTTTCGTTTTTTCTTCTGACAACTAAAAAAAACAAAGTGTGAAGTGTCAGAAGATGTCAGAATCCCCTCAGGTTTGGAGTTGGGAGTTTTCAAAGTGTCGTTTGTCATCCTTTGAGCCAGCTTTGTCGTGGCTTGCTGTTCCTCTGTGTAATGTGTCTCTGTCTGTCTCGCTATCTGCCTCTCTGTCATTCTCTTTGAGTCGGTCTACCTTTTTTTTTTCCCCCCGCCACTCTTTCATTGCTCCGTCCCATCACTCACTTCATCTCCTCTGCACTCTCAGGAGAAACAGCTCCTGATACGCTTCTCTGTAATCTCGATATTTTCTTCGTATAACACATCTTTGTTAAATATTGGAGAAAAAAAAAAAAACGTCCTCCTTCATGTGCTCAATCAGATGCAGCCTCGCGAGTTGAAAAACAAGCGAGATTCCATTTCAAGCGACGCTGGCTGAGCTCTCGGGGGACATCGGCTCCTGAAATGTGAATTTTTGAAATTGCTCATATTCCTGATGAGGCCTCTATTGTCTGTTATGTTTCAGTAAATTGCGGTGCATATTTCGGTGCGGCGATACCCCCTCTGCCAACCCCGGCCGCTTTGATTGGATTGGATCGCAGAAATTGCTGTTGAATTAAGTGGATTGCTACGGCGGCATTGTGGTAATTTAGGAAGTGCTGGAAGACTCATTTTGCTGGAGCTGATATTGCCGCCGCCTCTTGTAGGTCAGCGAGGAACTCGGATGCGGCGCTGCAGATTCAGTATGTGCCGATACAAGCTGAGGAAAAGGCAGAAAGTGTCTGAATTATAGTTCCAAAATGATGTTAAGACACCTAAACATTCCCTAAACATGTTTGATTACTCAACATTTATTCCAAACCTACTGTCAGAACAACACCGTCCACTCCTCTACAACGGCTTTTCACCTGATTAAAGTAACCCACAGAAGCTTCACAATCTGTGTTTCCTGTTGATGTCAAAGGATGAAGCTGAAGTCTGTTCTCTGTCATGTTCTTTCTCACCAAACTGTGAAAAAGTGTTTCTTGACTGGTCCTGCTTTGTTCATGGGAACGCTGAGAGGTTGAAACAGAACAGGACCTTCCTGAAATGTTGCTCCAAAGATAGAAACGTACTTATATGGTCAGCTTTTCACTCTGCTTGGAGCTTGAGCGTGTGGAAGAACTGCAAATGCATGTTTGTCTTATGAACTAACTCCAGGAGGCCATAAATCAGAGCTTCTCAAAGCCTGGACCAATATTCTGACTATAAGTTATGAAGTCTGATGTTTCTCTGTTAATAAATTAATTGTTAGTAACACTGCAGCTTCAGATAATTCAGCGCCCGTCTCGTCCTTTGATAATTGCGATTAATTTCTCTATTGCTGACATCATTGTACGGCTGGAGAAAGTGTCATCAGTACATTCAAGGAGGAAATTCTCAGCCACGGTGTTGACTGTTTATTTGACTCATCTTCTAGCATATTAAAAACATCATATGGACACGGTAACAAAAACGTTCTGAGTTAGCATTAAGCTTGAGAACAGCCACCGTTGTCCTAACCTTAACAAACCGGCCCTGGATGAAAGAACTCAGATTTATGCAGACAGGCTTGTCCACGTGAGTTTTATGTGTAAACAAACGAGCAAAGTTAAATGAAATCGTTTTCAAAACTTTGGTTAAAAGTGGATTTTTTTATGAAAGCACCATAATGGAACATCACTCAGCCCGTTGGGTACAGGTACATCATAGTACTATGAAATCTTTAATTAAATCCGATACTGAAGAACAAACCAGGATAAGAAGTTGCTAAGTATTCGTATCCTCATCTAGTCCTGTGAGAGACGCAGTGTTGCGGAAAGTTAATGACAAAGAAGTCGACAGAAATACACAGATAATATTAATAATGTCTCCTCTGAAGCTAAATACATTCAGATCACACAATGACTTCCTGTTTTTTCAATCCTCTGTTTTCTTTTCTCCTTCTATATCTTCTAAATGCCCTTTACACAACAACCAAACACACACACACACACACACACACACACACACACTCCTCTGGTTGTGTAACAGCTCGACTGGCTGCCAGGATGATATAAACTCTGATAACGTCCCCTCGGCTCAATGAATCCTCGAGTTATTGACGATGCTGTCCGCCCGTCTGGATCCCATTATCAAAGTGTCTTCAAAGGAGACTAATTGAATTAGTGCAGGGATCTGTAATTGAAAGCTTGCTTTTAATGATGCATTGTGGTCCTGCACGGAGCCGAGCATCAACATTCATCAAATGTCTGTCAGGACGGATCGGACCGTGTTGTGCTCCGCAATATCAGGAGGGCATCGAGTTAATGCGACCCTGCGATGCTGCAGTACTTCACACCCGAACTTTAAAACCGCTAGAAGGGGAGCTGCTGCTGATGACTCATACTCTCCGTGTGTTGGTGTTGGCCAGCTTATTTCAGATGTATATTTAATCATTCAATTTCAACTCAACGAATTCTGCAGCTGCTATCGGACTCACATCCCACACTCGCATCAGTGCCGCAGCATCTCTGACCTCGGCGACTGATCCCATGAATAAGACATCAGAGGTCACATGCAGCGATGTTTGAGCATTGCATCCCGTCACGCTGAGACGTGTCCGAGTCCGTTCAGGTGGCCTGTGATGAACCTTCTGAGAGCTTTCTGTGAGTGTTTAGGCCCTCTGCAGGATGAGCACACCGAATACCTGGAGCTAGCTGTGTGTGTGTTGTGTCTCACCTCTGTGGAAATTGAACCTTTTTATTTTTTATTTTTTTTAGTTGCCTCTTCCTGAAAGGGTCACGCACCCGCTGATCCACACACTATTGGTGGGTTGTTGTTTGTTCTTCCTTTTCTGTGGGTGTAGTCGAGCATGAATCAAAACGTGTGTCTCCAGGTATTTCTCCTGGGATTTTCTGTTGATGCAGTTGTGTAGTAGCTGTCAGTGCTAATGTTAATTTGGAACTCATTCTCGTCAACGTTGGAGGATATTCCCCAGGAACAGGCAAAGAAAACGTAGTAAGATCTTATAACAGCTGCGTTAAACCTGAGAAATCCTGATACTTTGCTCTCCGTGATTCCTTTTAGGCTTGATGTGGGAGGATTATTTAAACTCCCGTCTCTAACTTTCATCTGCCGCTGTCAGGCACAGATGGTGTGTGGTGGTTTTCAGGTTACAGGTTAGAGGTTAAGGCTAATTTATAGTCTCTGGTTCACTGTTTCATCCGGTTGTGGACATATGGAGCTCTGCTGGAGAGGACACAGATACCAGTTAACGGTGATGAATGCCTCTGCGTGTCTGTGTGAGGATTCAGGTGCAGCTCGTGTTATTGCTGATGGTGTTTTTCAGTAAGAAAGATTAGATCTGTTTGTAAATGAAAGCGCTTCTCAACAGTGTGCACTTCAACTCGTTTGTTTTTCATGCAAGTCAAGTGTAGACTTAATAAAAATGTATGCAGCGCACCAGAAAACACCCACTATCAGGCTTCAGTTATAATTCTGCACGCTGTTGCTGTCTGAGATGTAATTGTAAGTAATGTTTTGAACTAAAATAAGGTTGTTGGAGTTGTTGGGAAAGCTGCAGGTATACTGCTCCTAAAACTCACGTTACTCGATGTGTTGAGTTTTAGCAGTACGACACTATTTAGCCTGAAACTGGCAAAGGTTTGGTTTAAATTTAAAACACAGATTTTGGTTCTCAAAAGCACCACAGACTGTCATGTTATTACACCACCTGGCTAAGGCTTCAGTCAACCAAAGAAAGACCTGGTTGAGTGAAATCATTATTGTTCAACCAACTAATTGCCTGAAGAGGAGAAAATCTGCCCATTATTTTTAGATGTGCTGAATCTGCCACTGTACCTACTGCCCTTTTTAGCCTAAAAGAGTCTAAATACACATAAAAAGTTGCAGCATTTCTTGTTATTTTAAGCTGGTTATTTAATACCAAAAGGATGATAACAGACTCTGAGCCCATATTCCTTTGTTTTCTGAAAATACATCGATATCGACTCGTGATCCCAGCACAGAACTTCTGAGGAATATAATACAGACAAATAGATGATGTGCAGTGTTGTGATATACAACTGTGATCACGCATTTTAGCAAAATGCACTCTGAGTAAACATTTAATTACCTTTAAATAAGTGAGCACTAGTGTTTTTCATTGGGTTGAGTAAGTTCAGAACTGTGAAACTATCGGGGTGTTCACAGATAGTCTGCTCCTGCTGTCTCCAAAAATAACGGATTGATCCTGGAAGGTTGTTGATTGTCGAGCTTTTCTGGTACAAAAGAAGTGCTGCCGATTGTCCAGCCAATGATCATTTGGTTAGTTGACAGCGTATTGACCTGAACATCAGACTCCAGTAATCCCAGTGACGGTTTCTCTTAAACCTGCCATTTATTAATGAATGAACATTTTCTAAACTTGACAAACATGCCATTTCGCAAAATGTGCCTTCCCTCAGCTCGTGACGTTGATTTGTTTGTGCAAAATTTTACATGATTTGAGATGTATCACTTCAACTTTGACTTAATTGGCACCGTCGGCTGTCAGCTCGACACGGGGGATTAACACAATCACTTCCTGTCAAGTCTCTCATTGAGGGTGTCGCTCTAAAGGGCGGCTTCCACATCAAACCTTATGATCAAAAACTTTTCAAAGCACAACACTGCAGAGAAACGATCATTCATATTTAAACACATTGAAATTTTGCATTTTTAATGCGGCTTCAGAGAAATGATGAGATCCAGGTACGACGCCACAAATGGCTCTAAAAACTGTTCATACTGGATTTAAACATTTACGCTCGCTGTCACATATCGGATTCATTCCACATCCAAATATTTGCATCTGGTCTCTGAGGATTTTTTTTCTGCCACCAGCGAATAAGACTCACTCTCCTCCATCCTTGCGTCTGTATGGATGCAGTTACATCAGCTTGTAAGTGACAGCGTGGTCAAAGTGGCAGGAAAAGGGGAGCGGGCAACACTTCATTAAAGTGCAGCATTACTCCACTCACTCTCCCTCCCATACATACACACCAGGCGCAGACCACTTCATTTAGTCTGAGAGATAGAAAGGACAGGCCCCAATGGATTCTCCTATTAATCTTTAATGAGCCCCCGGGCCTGAAAACTGCCCGCCTGCCTCTGCTTCTGCACATCCTGGAAACAAACAATGACTCGGCTGGAAAACACATCGCGCCTCGTACCTGCCTGCCTGTCTGCCTGCTAGCCATTAACCCCCCAACTCAGCCCTTGAATTATTAATGCCACTATCTATCTCCATGCTCGCCCAGGCCCACTCCCAGCAACGGGAATGGGCGACATCTTGATGGTGTGGTTGGGAAAATGTGGCGAGGCCTCTCCCCCCCCGAGTGGACTTTTGGGAAGGAAGTTAAAAGTTGGTTCCTGCATCTGTCAATCAAACTGCTCGAGTTCTTGCTAATGTTTATCTGGGAGAAAGCCAGTTTTATTCTCTTTACGGCTGACACCACTTTTTTTTTTTATTTTTCAGTACGACCCCTTCACTCTTCTCTTTGGGTTAACAAACAAGACATCATCCAGTTTATACAAAGTAAGACAACTTTACAGCACAAAAGCAGGGGCAGGATGTCATCCTTTTACAGCAAATAGACCTGAAACCTTTATTACAGCAGATAGTGGAGAGGAGCGAAAGGCTGATTGAAAAATCACTTTCATCAGCTGAGGTTCAAACTTCATTCCCGACCTGAGAAACGGCAATTTCTCACCCAAAGGTCCACTTGGCTCTGAAGCTTATCGTAGTTATCCATCGCTCTGTTGTAGGTTTTCATCATTTGTCAAGTTTCTATAATATTAATGCAAGTCCTTGATAACTACACTGCTCAAGAAAGGGAACACTTCAGTCATTGATACACACTGTGTAAGTTATTGAGAACAAAATGATGAAGAATGCTTGGTAACTGGACAGATCCATGTCCCAGAAGTTTACTTAACTGGTGTTATGCTGTGATGATGAAGTATTCCCTTAAATGTTTTCAGCTGTTGGTTCCTCCATCTACTCCTGAGCTTTAACGTTGCAAAGTTGAATGAACAGCATCATCCTGCAAATATATTCATTGCTGCACATTTTTTCTTCATTATTGTGTCTCAGTTTGTTTCTCTAATTTCACTCCCACTTTCTCTGTCGCTTGCTTCACCTTTATGATCCTCTCCTTTTCATTTTAAACTCCCTTGCGTGCACACACGCCGTCTTTGTCTGGGTTCAGAATAGAATTGTCATCCACAGTCCTCAGAGATGTTCCACACTGAAATAAAGGGTCTGCGTGTGCTATGATGAATGCAGATCTCATTTGGTTCTGCCTCAGATAGCCATTCCTCTGCCTCTCTGATGTCCCCCTGCCTCACTTCCTCATCTCCTGATGAATATTAAATAGTGGTTGATGCGTTCCCGAGGTTCTTTGAGTTGTTATTGTTTCTCTGTCTGCTGGACTTTCGCTGTATCTGACTTTGGTGTTTTGTTTTCCTCTGATGTGTGCATGTGACTGTGTTTAGCACTTGTATACAATCATGTTGTTTCCATGTAATCAACAGAGTTGGTGTCGTACCAGGGAGCCATGTTGTTGAACATATTGATATTGTAGAATGTAAAACGACCCTCGTAGGAATGCTGCCTCCGTTCTAGCCCTCCGTATGTACTTATATTATAGAGTTTTCAGTCAGGAGATCAAAACAAAACGATTGAATGTCATTCGTTAACTAAATGCCTCTTTTCATGAGGCAGGGTCGTCAGATTTGAACGTCTTCTAGGAAAACCTGCAAGGTGCTGAATATTTTTTTGTTCAGAATTTTGTATTTTGGAGCAACAGTACCAATTTTTATGGACTGTACGACTTACATTCTTCTACATTTATGATGCATTTGCATATTTTCCCTGAGCGGTGCAGCAAAATTACTCATAGCAACCGCTAATGGCATTAATCAAGGATACACATGGGTATGCTTTCAAAATTCTTTAATAATTAACAAGTTTATGTTTTCTTAATGTTTCTTTTTTTCATTTTTCTTTTTTTTTTACTTTGATTTGTCTCTGCATGTGCAAGACACGTTGGCTCTCAGCCACAATGTGTTTCCAACACATTCCCAAGATGTTACAAACCAGGACAGACATAAATGTGAAGCATGAAGGAAACAGAAATCGTCTGAATTTAAATTGTATCAGTGGCATGTAATGGGTGATTCAGGAGCCCTTTGTTGTAGGTGGCTCTATCAAATTCCTCATTATTGATCGAGAGCCAAAGTCTATTATTTTCTGTTGCGACAGCTCCACCTTTCTCACGCTTTCTGTCAGAAAAACACCTATTTGTCATCTCTCTGTTTTCTCTGTGACCGTCAGCACTTTGAGCCAGAATGAGATGACTCCTAAATTAAAAGATGGCAGGCAAAAAAAAATAAAAGCGCCCTTGCATGCCGTTTCACACACACACGCTCACACTCACACACTGCCCTGTAGCTGTGTGTCCTCCAGGCACCCAAAGTGTCATGGCAACCGTACGGCAGCCACGGTAACGGCAGGCTCATTTTCATACTGATGAGGCCAGTTGCCGGGGAGGCCTTCGCTGCTTGCTGCTGCTGCCGCCGCCGCCGCTAGCTCGTCTCTCCTCTCCGGTGTCGCCCTGAAATTTTAATGACTTTTCTTTCTCTGCTTCTCATTTTTCCTCTTCTTTGCTCTCTGTGCGCCGCGTGTGTGTTTGTGTGTACAGTCTCAGCTTCACCGTTCAAACAGACACACACCTCACAGTTGATACCAGGAGAGAATAAAAGGCGATGTAATTTTGTAAGAATTTTTAAAGGGCATGTATTTTTACACCAGTGGAAGGCCTCCTCCAGTCTGCTCCTCTTGGCTTCAGCAGGTTTGCAACTCTGAACCGTGTGTTTTGAGATTTTAGTGCTAACAGAAGGGCAAGAAACAAGCAGAGGAAACTGTTTTCAGGACGAGACGATGCAGTGTCAGCTCTAAAATGGTCATCTTGTCCTTTGCATTGCGCCATCTAGGAATCTTGTCCCTTGATGCTGTTCTTCTACATTCCTGATCCCTGAAATCTGCCTCTTAACCCTCCTGCAGGATCACTGCTGCATGTGGTGCCTGCTGAGGAAAACTATAAGCTGATTGGACGGCGTTCAACAAGTAGTCCGACATGAATCTCGAGCCAAGTTACGGTCAAGGGCATGAGTGCGCAATCTGACATATGGACCAACTGGAAGGGCGAAAAATGTTGTGCAGTCTGGTGTCAACATCGTTTTTCGTGTAAACCGGAGACACAGTGACTGATTGTTCACCACTTTGTTTGCTGGCAGGGAAAACTGGAAAGCAGCTTATGACATGTCATCTTGCATGAACATCCAGTCATGGCTGCTGGCTGCCAATAGTCTATCGTCCAGTGTTTTCGGAGCTGCAGCAGCAAACGTCTTGCTCACATTCACAACATGATGGTTTAGTTAGATGCGACTGAATTGTGCAATCTTACTCCATGCTCTTCTTTCGCTTGTGTTTCAGGAGGACGAGGCCAGAGAAGAAGAGAACGGACGGATCGAGCCAGTTGGCCGGGCTGACTCGTGCATGGACCACACTCCTGTGAGGTCGCTAGAGTAAGTTGGTCGCCTGTTTGTGCCTTTTCCTTCCCTGCTGTCACAGAGAAACGCAATAACCACCTCACAGTACAGAGACAAGTGATCAGGCTGCTTAATTTTAAGGAGTTTGATTGCAAGAATGTGGGAAAAGTGAATCCCATCCTCTCAAAACGACGCTATCCTGAAGATCTTCCAGATTTGTGAACAAATACTTGCGCTAGCAGACTTTAAATTATTTGGATTTTGAAACTATTGTGTTGAAAATGTATGTTTTTTTTGTTTTTCCACTCTACATAAGCCTAAAAGAACATTCTGGGGTATTATAACTTGGGTCCTTTGTTGCTGGATTTGGCCAACATCACTGATATAATCTTGCTCACAGTGATATGTCTGTGTTCCCAGAACTCTGTAATTAACTTGGTATGAAGTATTGATTGAGATGATGGCCAGAACTGAAAAATAACACTTGAGTTGTTTGTAACTAGAATTTCCTTTGTAAAGTAACGTGACTAAGCCAGCTCTTCTCTCCCTTTTCTTCACATAATAAGCACTTAAACGACACACCAGCAGGTTCTATATTGTGGTCCAGGTTTGTTTGTAGAAAATCTCATTTTCAACCCTGCTTTCTGATTTACATAATTCTCTTTTGTGGGAGCAAAATGATCCTCGTCTCGCCATCAGAGCTCTCCCACGCACTAACCCATTCAGCTCCCGTTATTAACAACTGTGTTTTGTTTTGTTATTTTGCTCTGTTGCATGCTTCCAGTTTAATATGCAGGTATGGTATTATTATTCCTATGATTTCCCAGAGACTGTGGCTTCTCCCGCCTCTTAGTTGTCAACAAGGGGCCCATTTTCCCCAAGCTAATCATAGTCATTGTATCAAAGCTGTGAGTGGATTAGATGTGGCATCTTGTAAAATATGCCAGTGTATAGATGTTTCACAGCCAAACAGACTGCCTCGGAAAAAAGCAAATAACTGTAACTGTGTTTTCTGCTTTTTCTGCATTGGAGATGCATCTGTCTGGATAGAAGATACGTTTTAAATTGATTTTTTCTCTTTCATTATTAAATCTGTCCTGTTTTTCCAGCTGTGTGCATGGCTTTGCACATCTACACTCCTAATCAGCTTCTCTTTTCCAGATATAAGAGACAAAGCTGCTGCGAACTACAGCTCTGCTTTATGAACATTGTGACTGTTGGTTTGTGGTGCTTTTCGTCTGCGTAGAGACTGATGGACACAAAGCATGCTAAACAAAAGTGTGACACTTTAGGTGGAATTGTTTTTCTGCAGATTTGCACAGACACATCTTTGTGAGTCCGTGCAGACGGCGGTGTTACGGGAAGACGAAGGTCACAGAGGCTGCCTCAGGAGCCAATGCTCACACCTCCTAAATTTCAACAACATGCAGCGCAACCAAGCTAAATGTGTTGATCCAACATCCTGTCAGGAAGTTTTCTCCAATTTTTCTTGCCGAGTTTGGCTGTGCACTCCAGCAGAGTGCTGCCACCAGAGACTTTGTAGCACAGCAGAGGAAGCTAATTCCTCATTTAGGGAATTTAATATATCAGTGCCTGTGGTAAATCCTTTTTTTTTTTGGTTTTGTTTCTTGGATTGGTGGTTTGTTTACACTGTCACTGGGGTAAAAATTATCTCTTCTTCCTGATTTCTTCAATGTTTTCTATACCTTGAGGTTTACTAACTTGCTTTTGGACACAAAATGTAGGTTTTCCCACATATTCGCTCACATGCAGCATAGTTCCATCTTTAGAGGGACAGTTTTAGATTTCACAGATTTTAATGTGTATGTTGCACAACAGCAGCATTGTAGGATCGTAGCGTCACCCTGGAAAAGGTAAAAACATTGGATTTTTGCAGATAAACTGAGGTTCATTCTCAGTTTCTCATTCCACCCTCTGAAGATAGACTGAAGTTATAGTTGATAGTCTGAGTTGTGTGTTTGTGAGGATTTTTGGAAACCTTCAGTGTTCCTTCCTCTCCTTTTATGTGATTTATTTGGATTGCTCTGTTTTATTGTGTTTTTTGTTTGTCTGTTCCAGCACCTTCTGTTTTAATTCATTTATTTGCACCACTCTGTTGTTGTCATTGTAATATTTCTTTCTACCATCACCTTATTTTCTGTTTTTGTTTTTGCCCACATGGTGTCACCCCTCTCCTCTCCTCTCCTCTCC